>NC_028648.1:42420386-42493707 GCF_001406875.1 Solanum pennellii | reverse complement strand
TATATATATATTCATTTCATTTCATTTTTTATTTATCATTATTTCTAAAGGGAAGCATTTAGAGGAAATTATCTTAAGGGAAAAACCTAAATGTTGACAAAAGTCAATAAAACATAATAAATAAATAAAATAACAGTAGTAAAAATTTATGACTATATAAATATAGCAAGAAATGGTTGTCCTTTATAAATTAATAAAATTCAACCAAACGTTAGTCAATCCAACGAATAATAAATAAAGGAGGGAGAGGAAAGAGTATTTGAACTTGAGCAAATTACCCAAATTCATTAAATTGGGCTTTGGCCCACCTGCCCTACTCTAAATTATTCAAGAACATGGGCTTGGGCCCCTTTTCAGCAACTCAATCCTACATAAAAAAGATTTGTGGTCGTTGGGCCTATTTAATTAAAACTCTTCTGATGGGCCTTTAACCCTTTGGGCTTCCTGCTGCTTTCAAATGATACAATATACACCGAATGCATATCAGATATATACACCCTGTATATTGACGCATTTCACACTCCTAAAATCCGTGTTTTGACTTCAATTTGGCGTTTTTTGTATTTTCCAGACTGCTACAACGTATTTTGTACCTGTACAGTTTTTACTACTGTATATCGCTGTATAAATTGTGTATACCAGTGTATACGGCTATATTCTGTGCATGTATTTATTCATTGTTTCTGCATTTTACTTTAATTCGACATCTCTGTACGTTAAACCTGTATTTCACGTTTTTACATCTATCTGCGGTATAACACGTTTGTATATCAGTGTATACAGATGCTATATCGACTCGTTCTTCGACTTTCGACAGCTGAAGATTCTTTTACGCGTTTGGCCCCCTATGCATGTTTTGACCTGTATATCGATGTATAAAATGGGTATAACAGCCCATTTCCAGGTTTCAGGGAACCTGCCATTTAATCCTCAGCAGTGTATCTGTTGTTTTTTTAGACCTGTACACCTTTTCCAGAAGCCGACCAGCATCAGGGGAGGGTGGTTTGAGCCTTCATGACTCAACGAGGAATGCAAATAGAGGAGTTCATGATGAACTCGGGTTTGTTTCACATGCAACAAAAACGGGAATAAGAAGTTTCAGATAATTTTTGATGAAATACAGAAAAAAAACTGAATAAGAAGTACTATAGACATTCATGAAAGCAACACAAGTACTAAACAAGCTCTTCAACAAATGAAGCTATATGATGGCTACTATAAATCACATCTTAAGGACTAAAAACATAACTACAAGACATTCTTTGCAAATGCATAAGATCACAATAATCCTAAATAAAAGAGTTGAGACAAAACCAATCAGTTAAGCTAGAGGGCCATTTCTTGAATAACTTATAATGATGTAGGCAAAGAGGTGATTATACTTGTTCAAAAGTGTGATATTCAAGCAAGCTATCATTGAAGAAAACAACAAAACAGGGGTTGTACACTTATGTCTTGACAAGGATACTATATGCTAATTGGAAAGAAAGATAAGTGAGATAATTTATGCTTGTAGTACAAGGCTATAGTGAGCAAAATCTAGCAATAGTATCCTACTGCTCAAAAAATTTCAGGCATAAAAAAAAAAACAGCAGTTTGATCCCCCTTTTAAGCATTCCCTCCGACTTCAAACAAGGAAGAAAGCACATTGAAACAACATAAACAACCATAGGTTTAATACATATATTAAAACCAGCAAATCTGTACTTCAGCCACGACGAAGTAAAACCAGCCTCTCAAGGCTGTAAACCTTTCGAAAGAGGGCATGAAATAACTGGCGTTTGATTAATATCCAACCTAAGAAAAAAGAGTGATGACTTAACATCAAATGCCAAGCAAAACTCCTACTGATGATGGCTGAAGAGAAAGGCTAAGACAGGCGAGATAATCTGGAAAGCTAAATGAACTCAGTTATGAAGATTCGGAAAACGAAACGAGAAGAGCAACGGTTTTAAAAAAAACATTCCAAAGAAAATATACAGCTTCATATGCATTCTTCAGCCATATTCTCGAGTCCACCACTGTAAAAGGAACGAGAACATGCTTGAAAGATTTTTAAAAAAATCAATTCAACAGTAACAGGTCATATCCAAATCCTATGAACAAGACCGACAGACCTCTTATTCTATCCTCAATCTTCATAGGTGTTTGAAGACGAGCAGCCCACATCAACAACATATATCGACCTTAAACACGAAACAAACTACTTGAAACCAGACGAAACTCTCATCACTATCAAAGATAAATCACGGAGGATAGAAAACGAGTGAGCGAGAGGAGGAACAAACCAACAGAGAACTTCATGCTCGCTGAAACATAACAAAATAAAATAACGAGTGAGTTGAGATAAGGAAGTTCACCTTCTCCGGCGCAGCGAGCTAGAGACGATGCGAGCAGGGGATGTGTCTTCACCACACGACTTGAATTCAAACGCCAACCAAGAATTGGGCAATATCTCTGCTTCGAACACGACTTTGATGGGTTTATATATGTATACATATGTATATATATGTGTGTGTGTGTGTGCGCGCGCGCGCTTATATATTTTCCCTCTTAAGCTGCTGTAACAATTTCCTTATGAACAGATTTTTCTCTCCAAAAATCTCCTCCTACAGAGTAGATGATAGCTCTTATATAAGGGAATAGGGCTGAGCTAAAAAGGGGGAAAACGGAGTGAATTTGAATTCGAAATTCAAAATCCTTGGAGGATAAGGTTGCCAGCTAAATCGGGTACAAATTCGTACAATCTCTCAACGGAATGAAGAGGATAGCCATTGATTCCAGATGAGGCAAGGACGAACAAGCATAGAGATTGCTCCATCTGGCATATCAACAAACGATCTTGTACGAGAGGATAAGGGAGAAGAAAAAGAGGACGCGCCAGGTTGTTACCATGACTTGCTCGAATTACGTCTGAAATTATGGGTTTGCCTCGCTTTACGCGTGAAGAAGACGATCGTGTACAGGGCCGTTGGGTTGATTTTAGTAATTCCAAACACATATTGCTTGGGTTGCTGGATGTAATGGGTATTATATGTGGGCTGGTTAATAATGAATGGGCTGGAGGAAAGAAAATAAAGGCCCAAATTTGGTTTTAAGACAAGCTAAATGAAATATTAAATTAGCTAAATCGAATTTAACTTGCAAATTCGACTAAAACTAAAATAATATGAATATTTATTAATTAACGAGCCTCTTAATCTTAACAAAGCATAATCAAACTAATTAATTCGCAAATATAAAGTGTAACTTTAATAAACAAATAACCAATATTTAGATGATTTTTGAATATTCGTAAAATATACTAATTATATATAATCATGTAAGACATATACATTATAAATTTTTTTTATAAAAAGTGACTAAACTATTTAAGATAAACTCAACAAACTATTTTGAATTTTAAGGAACTAATTATTCTAATGTTGTGAATTAAGAAGCTTGGTGATTAATTTATATTGTGGAGAGTCAAAATTGGGTGTCAACAACTGTTCCTTATTTTACTTGGATTGATGCAAGGAATTCGAGGAAAATGAAATTGACAAAGCCAATTTTGACCGACCACATATTCATCTTATAGGAAAAAGGATTTGGTACGGACTTAAGGAAGTATGGTCGATCCCTTGAAACGGGTTTCCTACATATCTCAGGCTATATCAGAATTCAGGCCACTTGTAGTTCCATAGCTTGAATTAACGCACGATTTTGAAAGAATTCAAGAGCCACCTCGATACCGAATTATGAAGGTACCAAGATGCTCGAGAATAAGATTTAAGAGCAGATGTTGGAATACAGCCGAGTTTTAACATTGACCCTTCCTACATATCCTTATACCTCAAGAATCAGGCTGCTTGTAGTTCGACTCGATCGGTTGAAAAGGAAATCTATTATGCTAGATAACCTTTGTTTTTGGATAAGCGACAAATTAAACGAGTATGAAAAAGAAGGCTTGTGACCTCTTAGACATGACTGTGGTGCACTGTCACTTAGATTGAAGACTTGCTTCCGGTAAATCAAAATTTCCGGATGCGAGACTGAAAAGGACAAAACTAAAGAAGAACCCACATGCCTTCTAACAGGGGTGTGGTTTGATTGTGGTGGAAGCCGCTCCTCTGCTCGTGTCCTAAGAGTTTGACATTCCTCCTTGGACTGTGTCCCAGTTCGCTACTAAGAGAAAGTTCCACGTTGTGCTGCGTTCATTTTTACGTTGTCCACACCTGTGGTTTTGGAGAATTCATCCTTTCGGATGCTCTCGACAAAGACTGAGATAAAAACTCATCGGCTTAAAAAATGCAATTAGGATGGGAGACAGTGCCTTTTACCATGTCGACACTCAATTGTTCTCCTCGACATTTGACGTCAACTCGATCTGCCTGACGCAAAGCAAATAAAGCTTATGTCTGGTGTTTGCAATGTAATCTCCAATGTACTTTTCACTTAATGTCGAAATAAATAAATGTTGATGCGATGCCGATATTTCTTTTGGTGGATTTAACTAGAATAGAGGAAGGCAGTTGATGCCAACGAATAAATATTTCTCCTTGGATGCACGATTTCCTTTTTTAGTTATGCGTGCCTTCTTGCGGGGCATGAATATTTTCTTGCAATGCGTAACTTTCGCGAGGTATGAAATCGATGCATAAACTTCTGTGAGGTATGAAATCTTCTCGGGATGTCAAAATTTCTGCGAGGTATAAAATCTTCTCGCGATGTATAAATTTCGACGAGGCATGGAATCTTCTCGTGATGCGTAAATTTCAGCGAGGCATGAAATCTTCTCGTGATGCATAATTTCTTGCGGGGTAGGAATATCTTCCCGCGATGCTTGGATATTAACTCGCGATGCATGATCTTCGCGATACATGATTTTCCGCGATGCATGGATTTTTGACTCGCGATGCATGATCTTCCGCGATGCATGATTTTTCGCGATGCCTGGATATTAACTCGCGATGCATGACCTTTTGTGATGCATGATTTTCCGCAATGAATAGATTTTTGACTCGCGATGCATGGATATTGACTTGCGATGCATGAATATTCATATCGCCTTCGATGATGATAACGGTAAGACGACCTCCAGATAGTATATCGTCTTGATCGATGATAAAATAACTAACCCCTCTGGGTAATACGTAGTATCATGTCCAACATTATGATGCAAATGATGTCCTTTATGGATAACCGTAAACTCTTCCTTGAGTTTTTCGCTTGATTCTCTTTCGAATCTAGCTGGACGTTTCTTATAAATTTCATGTTGTTGGAAATCGATTGAAATAAACAATTCATATTCCCAAATCTCCGACATAAGCGATATAAAATGCTTCTTGATTCTAGGAAAACTATTGATTTTGGGTTAGTATTCTCCTCCTTTAACTTCTCCATATTCATCCAGCGGAAGATTTTGCTGATTTCAGAGCAAAGCTATTAACCTGCGTCCACAAAAATTTTGTTAGTTTTAAAGACGAACTAATCTGTGTCGATTTCTTCAGTTGTCTGCTTCTTGTACCGCTATTTTCGGTTGATTTCCCGATCTCGCGACTCTTGATAGATAAGACAAAGCAATTTATGCCAAAACATATGAAACGTTAAGTGAAAATTTAAGAGAAAGAAAAATAAATTTTGAGAAATAACATCTGAAAAAGGTCATTGCCAAGTCATGTCATATCAGGCTTAATAAACTCCTTTGAGTCTGACGCTTGGAGGTCTATCTGATCATTCGTTGGGGATTTTTAGAGTCACTACGGACTTGTAGATAAATCTGTGCTGAAATTTTGAGGTCATTCTCAAAAAATCTGTCCCAGTTAACTGTTTTGCTTATCTTTCCACTGTAACTGAGAAGATCGCGGAATTTTGAGTTCTTCTAAAAAATTCTGTCCAAGTTGCAAATCTCGAAATATCTTCTATATTGACATGCTGAGGAAGACATTTACAAAGAAAACCGACAGAGGCCGACATAGGCCGCCTACGTATCTCGTTCTTGAGAATTCAGGTCGAACGTAGTTCAAATACAAGGAAATAATTAAAGGGGATAAATGGGATGACCGAGGCCGACATAGGCCGCCTACGTATCTCATTCTTGAGAATTCAGGTCAGACGTAGTTCATTACAAGAGGGGTAAAATTTTAAGTAAGACAAATGCAAGCAAACAGAACGATTACGAGTAAATAACAGAAATGCAAACCGAAGCTTCACATGTAGTATCTCTTGACAGCATCTGAGTTGATAGGTTTAGTCCATACAGTGCCATCCATCTCCGACAGGACCAAAGCACCTCCAGATAATACTTTGCGAACCACGTAAGGCCCTTGCCAGTTCGGTGCGAACTTTCCTTTGTACTCGTCTTGATAAGGAAAAATACGCTTAAGGACCAACTGACCAACCTCAAAATTTCTGGCTCTTACTCTCTTGTGAAATGCACGAACCATACTCTGCCTATACAATTGACCATGACAGACGGCAACCATTCACTTCTCATTAATTAAAGTTAGTTGGTCAATCCGCTTGCTAACCCATTCACTGTTACTCAACTCAGCTTCTTGGATAATTCTCAAAGACGATATCTCGACTTCAGCAGGTATGACTTCTTCTGTTCCGTATACTAGCAAATATGGAGTGGCTCCAATTGATGTTCTAATAGTCGTGCGGTATCCCAATAAAGCATATGGTAACATCTCATGCCAACCTCGATGCTTGTCAATCATTTTCCTCAAAATCTTTTTGATATTCTTATTGGCGGCCTCTACAGCTTTGTTATTTGGGGACGATAAGAAATTGAATTTCGATGAGTAATCTTAATTTGTTCACATATCTCTCTCATCAAGTGACTGTTGAGATTTTCCCCATTATCAGTAATAATGGATTCCGGCTCCAAATCTACATATCAGATTGTTGCGAACAAAATCAGCCACCACTTTCTTGGTTACCGACTTGTAAGAAGCTACTTCCACCCACTTGGTGAAATAATCAATGGCAACCGAGATGAATCTGTGTCCATTAGAAGCGGCTGGCTATATCAGACCGATGACATCCATTCCCAAATCTACAAATGGCCAAGGTGAGCTCATAGCATTAAGCTCGTGAGGTGGTACTCTGATCAAATCACCGTGCACTTGACATTTATGGATTTTTTTGCACAAATTTGCAACAATCATTCTCCATAGTCATCCAGAAATACCCGGCTCGTAGGATCTTTCTTGCCAAAGTGAGCCCGTTTATATGCGTAGCACAAACTCCAGCATGTATCTGTTCATTAAGCTTCACAGCTTCAACGGCGTCAACACATCTTAGAAGACCTAAATCTGGAGTCCTCCTATAAAGGACTTCTCCACTTAGAAAAAAATTGAGAGACATACGACGTATCGACTTCTTTTGGTTGGACGTAGCATCTTCAGGATAAGTTCCAAACTCCAAATACTTCTTTATATCAAAATACCAAGGCAAGTCGTCTGGTTCTGCTTCGACATGGAAACAATGGACTGGATGTTCTTTCAACTCTATATCCAGAGGATCAATATAATCTGTATCCGGATGTTTAATCATCGAAGCGATGGTGGCAAGAGCATCGGACAATTCGTTCTGTATTTTGGGAGTATGTCTAAACTCGATCTTACAAAACCTTTTGCATAATTTTTGTACATACTGTAGGTAAGGTATAATCTTCGGGTTCTTCACAGCCCATTCTCCTTGAACTTGATAAATTAAAAGGTCCGAATCTCCAATAACCAACAACTCGTAGACGTTCATGTCGATGGCCATCTTCAATCCAAGAATACAAGCTTCATATTCGGCCATGTTGTTCGTGCAATTAAATCAGAGCTTAGCCGCCATAGGGTAATGTTGACCAGATTCTGACACTAAAACTGCTCCAATACCTTTACCTTAATGATTTGCCGCTCCATCAAAGAATAATCTCCAAGCTGGATATGCCTCAGAAATATCTTCAGCCACAAAGGACACTTCTTCATCGAGAAAATAAGTCTTAAGTGGTTCATACTCTTCATCAACGGGATTTTCTGCAAGATGATCAGCCAAAGCTTGTGCCTTTATTGCCTTCTGAGTCACATACACGATATCGAACTCACTCAACAACATTTGCCATTTAGCTAACTTTCCAGTCGGCATCGCTTTCTGGAAAATATACTTCAATGGATCCATTCTGGAAATGAGATATGTAGTATACGAAGACAAATGGTGTCTCAACTTCTAGGCTAGCCACGTTAATGCACAACACGTTCTCTCCAACAAAGTGTATCGAGACTCATATGGAGTAAACTTCTTGCTTATATAATAGATAGCCCTTTCCTTATTTCCTGTCTCATCGTGTTGACCAAGTACGCATCCAAATGCACTATCTGAGACAGACAAGTACAGCAACAAAAGTCTCCCTTCTCTCGGAGGAACCAATACCGGTGGGTTAGACAAGTAGTTCTTGATAGCATCAAAAGCAGTATGACACTCTTCAGTCCACTTTGTCGGGGCATCTTTCTTCAGCAGCTTAAAAATAGGCTCACACGCCACGGTTTATTGAGCTATGAATCGACTGATGTAGTTTAACCTCCCTAAGAAACTCATCACCTCTTTCCTTGTCTTTGGCGGAGGTAACTCTTGAATCACTTTAATCTTAGAAGGGTCGAGCTCAATACCCCTTCTACTGACTATAAATCCCAACAATCTTCTGGCTGGAACACCAAAAGCGCATTTGGCGGGATTCAACTTCAAGTTGTTACGATGCAGATGATCAAAAAATTTCTTTATATGTGTCAAGTGATCCGAACTCTCACGGGATTTTATTATGACGTCGTCCACGTACACTTCAATCTCCTTATGAATCATGTCGTGAAAAATGGTTGTCATAGCTCACATGTAGGTGGCACCAGCGTTCTTGAGGCCGAACGACATCACCCTGTAGTGATATACACCCCAAGGTGTAATGAAAGCCGTGTTTTCCGCGTCTTCTTCATCCATCAGAATTTTGTGATAGCCTGCATAACAGTCCACAAATGACTGCATCTCATGCTTAGCACAGTTGTCAATCAAAATATTAATATTCGGCAACAAAATTATCATTCGGGCTAGATTTGTTGAGATTTTATAGTCAACACAAATCCTGATTTTCTCGTCCTTCTTGGCGACAGGAACAACGTTGGCCAGCCAGGTTGGATATTGTGACACTTCCATCAATCGAGACTCTATTTTCTTGGTGATCTTTTCCTTAATCTTCAAACTCAGTTCAGGATTGAATTTCGAGCTTTCTGTTTCACCGGATCGAACCCCGGGTTAATTGGCAGCTTATGAGATACTACATCGGTACTCAACCCTTCCATGTCACCAACTTCCCAAACGAACACATCAATATATTCAGCAAGCAAATGAACTAGGCCCTCTGTCGGTGCTTCATTTAGGTGGCTGCTGATCTTAACCTCTTTAACACATTCCGAATCTCCCAAATTCACTGTTTCCGTTTCCTCTTGATTTGGTTTATGCTGATTCTCGAACTGCCGGAATTCCTCGGCGACATAGTCTAGTTCCTCACTTTCTTCTTCATAATCGTCAACCTCGTTGTCACCTGCCTCATTTTTTTCATTTAGCTCGTGACATGACATGACATTGGCAGGTCTGTAACTTATGTTACTGAAATCATAAATAGACAAAATTAGGAAAGTAAGGTATAACAAACAACTAAATAAATAAAGTTAAAACAAAGAGGCTTTCATTTAAAAACAATGCAAACTTTGTCCATGGCATAGGCCATGTTGCCTTGTTGAACATCACAATGAAAATTCAAAAGTCTGAATAGTTGAGAAAAATGCAAAAATGGTGGGTCTCGGTCCTTTTCCGGACTACCACCAATTTTAATGTGCATGAAATGATGCCTTTCTACCGAAGAGTTCGGGGTATCAAGATCGGCGTGGAGGTCCAGTTTCGCAGCACCTCCCCTGGTCTAGCATCGCGAATACCAGCTAGCTCGACCTCCTCCTCGACAACAACATCAATCTTCTTGAATAGGTCACAGATTCCTTCCCAAAAGTCTTAACGTTCGGCAGGATTGATACAGATGCGGGATCGGCTTAGTCAAAGCTTGATTATTTTTCTTCTTCACCTTTATGTCGTCATCTGCGGGGATGTACCCCAAAACCATATCTGGATCCCTTAACAAGGACCGAAACAGGCTCAATAATTCCTTGGGAATCTCTTCCCAATCCAAACCCTAGCTCAAAACCATTCTGCAGCATCATAGTGGCTATCATCTTATATACGACGGGCATGGGGGTCTGTGGGGCCAAGTCGTCACCGGTGGCATACACCAGCTCTACCGTATAAAAGTCTGTACCTCGCGAAATCTCATCAATGATCGGCACCTGCCTGCCAAGGTGACTCCCCTCGCCATGAATAACCAACTCTTCATTCTTCGACACAAGCTTCATCATTTTATGGAGAGTAGAGGGGACGGCTCCAACCATATGGATGAACGGCCTTCCCAGAAGAAGGTTGTAACTGCTATCTATATCCAATACTTGAAATTGCGCGTTGAACTCTACGGGGCCCATTTGAATTGTCAAATTCACTGCCCCCAACGTGTCTGTTTGAACCCCATCAAAGGCTCTCACGTTGACCTGGTTTTACTCCAGTTTCCCAAGGTCAAACCTTAGCTGCCTCAATGTAGACAACGGGCAGATATTCAGACCAGCCTTTTCACGGCATATCACGGTGATGTGTAGCGCTTTGTTATGTGATCTTTCTTCGACTGGCAGCTCATAGTCACAAAAGTTGATTCGGTGCCCTCTAATAACCTGATGAATCATGGCAGCCATGTTATCACTACTTGTACCTGAGGGTGCGTATGTATCATTGAGAGCTTTCATTAAGGCCTGCCTGTAGGATTTAGAGCTCATCAATAGGGCCCATACGGAGATCTGAGCCGGAGTCTTCTCTAAATGTTTGACGATGGAATAATCCTTTGGTTGCATCTTTCTGCAAAATTCTTCCGCTTCTCCTTCGCTAATCGGCCTCTTAGCCTGGTCCTTCTTCTGTCCTCCGAGATCAAGCTCGTCAGGTGTGTAACACCTTCCAGACCTGGTCATGCCTTGATCCGCAACAGATTCAATGACAAACTTACGCTTGACGAGAGTTTCTGACGGCACCAAGGCAACAGCCTTTGTAGGTGTCAACATAACAACCTCTCTCTTTTCTTTGACGCTTAAAGAAGCGACAACCCTTTCCAAATCATCGTGAACGATGGGAGTAATCATCTTCGTTCCACACCAGTCTTCATCTGTCTCGATCATATTGACATTACCGCCTCTATGATTCAGCAACGGGTTTGTGTTAACATTTGGGGTTGCCGGTTGGAGAGAGACTACCTCCTGATCAATCAAATCCTGAATTTTGTTCTTGAGGTTGATACAATCTTCAGTGTCATGTCCAACACTGTTGGAATGATAAGCACATCTCTTATCGGGTTTGTAGAACTTTGAATTGACATCTACGGGCTTGGGCCCCACAGGGTGGATGTATCCAGCCGCAGCCAGTATCTCATACAGTTTGGTCCGACTTTCAGCAAGTGCACTAAAGTTTCTTGAAGGCCTCTTCTCAAACCTGGGTCGGGGAGGATCATAACTGCCTTGTTGAGGAGGAGACATCTGTTGATAATTTCTGGTATTTGGGCGGGGATCTTGGCTTCTAGGATATGGGTTTGTTTAGTAATTTGGCGATGGAGCTTGGTAATTCGGAAGGGGATTTTGATATAGTGGAGCTTGGACTTGATAAATAGGAGGGGGTGATCGATATCTCGACTGTACATTAGCACAGTTGGGAGCAATACCCTTGTAGGGAGATGGGATTTGATAAGGTGGAGGGTAATTTGGGTAAATGGGAGATGGACTTTGGTAATTGAGGGGTGGACTTTGGTACAGTGGAGCTTGGGCGTTTGGATAAGTGGGGGTAGTATTATGGTTATTGGGATGACTGGATTGCGTGTAGTAAGCTTGGTAGGACTTTGGGGAAGGCCTGGAACGACCTTGGGAATGCGACAAGCTTCTGGGGGTTTTCCTTCCCCCATATGAAACAGCAGCAACTTCTTCTCTTTTCTTCTTCAACAACCTTGAAGATCTAGGTGATGCGGCTACACGGGCTATCTTCCCTGATTTCAAACTGTCTTCAATAGTATCACCAATCTTGACTATCTCGGCGAACTTTGCTCCAACGAGCAACATGATTCTATCTTAGTACTCCGGCTCCTGCACGTGTACGAACACTTCCACGATTTCTATCTCGGTCATGGGTGGCCTTACCCTTGCCGCTTCTTTCCTCCACCTATAGGAGAACTCCCTATAGCTCTCAGTTGACTTTTGCTTCATCTTCTCCAGAGAATACCGATCAGGAACTATTTCAATGTTGTAGGCAAATCGGTCAATGAAATCTTTGGCCAATGCATTCCAACTGGTCCATTGCCTGGTTTCCTGTGAGTTAAACCATTCGAGGGCCTTCCCACACAGGCTTCGGTTGAAAAGCCGCATCAAATAAGCCTCATCCCTGCCAACTCCCACGAGCTGGTCACAATAGGCTCTCAAATGAGCCATGGGGTTGACCACTCCTCCGAAGGTGTCAAACTTTGGAATCTTGAACCCTTCTGGAAGGTCCAAATCTGGGTGGATGCACAAGTCCTCGTAACTGAGTCCAGTGATGTCGGGAATGCATTGTAGCTCTTTCATAGACTTTTTAATTTCTTCTTTTATATCGACCCTGGCATCCTTCTTTGCCCTCCATTCCTTTTCCTGTTCTTCATAGTGGTACAACTCAGAACCGTGCACATCGTGCTCGGTAGGAACGGGAACTTGGAAAGTGGCTCTCTTTGGTATGGGTGGAGCTATAGAGGGACTTGGAACATTTTGGGCGGTTTGGTAGTTCTGTGGGTAGGCCTGAGGATTGGTGTTCTGATTTAAATGGTGATGAGGTGTTTGGGGGTTGAAAGCATTTTGGTTCTGGTTTTGGTTTTCATTTTGTGGCGGCGGATCGGTTTGATGGTGAGTATTTTGAGGATGGGGTGGCATTTAGGGATGGTTTTTTTGAAGAGGAGATGGAGTTTGGTAACATGCGGAAGCATATTGGGGATTTTGGGTAGTCAGATCTATAACCGACGGATTATGAACAGCTGTAGATGGCTGATTCTGAGTTGGATCCATATTTGAGGAAGGGAAGTATATTGGATGCCTTCCATCAGCAGCATTAGAAGAAAATCCAAGTGGAGGCCGATCCTGTGTCCGTTGCATTTCCACTCTCATTTTTGCAATATGTTGCATCAGCTGCATAATCAACTCATTCTATTTTGCTACGGTGGGTTGGGACACCACAACATCAGTAAGACTCACTTCTTCATTGTTATCTCCCATAAATGCCTTTCCTCTATCTGAGCTTTGTCTAGGGAAGGAATCTGCGGGATCTTTTGATCTGGTGAAATAAGGATGATCTACCAGCTTTCGATCGACACAGATCAGTTTCAAAGTACCTGAGATCGAAAACAACTCAAAGGCAAATGTGTCAGTGCAGATTCAGAGTACAAAATGCATAATATCACACAGAGAGCAGATAAACACACAAGTTGCTATGTTTGAGGATATTTTCAACCCGCGAGTGAGGGCGAAAACACATTTTTTAAAACAAACAGGAATTTGCTTGTTTTAATTTGACGCTTGTCTCAGTAAAGGCTAAATCATGTTGAGCTACGGTCTTCTTGCAGCTGCTCTTTGACGTCTGTTGATCTGGTCTTCGTATCTTCTCTTAACATGGAAGGGGAATGAAAATATTTAAAGATAGGGGCCGGGCCTGGGAAGGCTGCCTACATATCTCACAAGGAGAATTCAGGCCCAACGTAGTTCGAGTACAAAAGAAAATATTTTCATTCATTCATTCATTACGATTACAAGGAAATTGAAAGGCAACAGTAGGGTCTTATTTTAAAAGATGAAATGATGATGACACGTTAGTCATTTCCCTTCTTGTTGCAGCATTAGTCTCCTCCTTTCAGACGACCTAGGAATGGTGGCTTGTAAATGATTTCCTCACCGTCGTCCTCCTCAGTCACTTTAGGGTGAGCGTTGTCGGGACCACTACTAGCTATTTCTCGCTCATATGCGGGGTATTTTCCGCCCGTCAGGTTGCTCTGGACTGTTAATTCCTTTTAAAGTAACACACTTTCAGCTAACAGAGCGGCGGTCTCCGAATCTATCATCGCCTCTCTAGCTTCTATTTCTTGCACTTTCAACCAAAGTGTGTCCAACTTCTCTCTCAATCTCTCTGTCTCTATCTCAACATCTTTCTTTCTTTTCATCTGTGATGCCAGATCCTCATCCAACGTCACGGTTGCAGCTTTGTAAATTTTGGTGGCTATGTCGACTCTGAGCCCTTCTTCCTTGGCTTCTTGAATTTCCTGAGTGATCCGTTCGATCTTTCTCTGTAGTTTTTCTTTAGTGAGTTCCATCTGGATGTTCTTACCCTTGTCCATAGCAGTAATTTTGCCTTTCTTGAGACGGTAGAACAGTGTTTTAGGATTTGTGTTATAGGAGATGTCTTTCGAGTGAGAAACTTAAGACTGGAAAACTTTGGTCGGACATTTTGTAATAGTGGCTTCTGTATATTCTTTGGAAATTTCTGAATAGGAGTGAGTTTACGATATCCTCATTTATAGCAACATAACACATAAGCAGTTAAATACACATATATCGTGTCCTAATCATGCTTGTGACCCTTTTATGCCAAGGGTGGGCCTAACGAATTGAAGGATGTATATGCTTTTTAAACCCGATTTATTATCCCCAAAATACTTCATTAATAGCATCCAAAATGTCTTATAAACATAAAACAGAGAAATAGTTCTGAAAATAAATTACAAAACAAAGTACAAATAAAGCAGTCCCACGCAGGGGATGGTAAATAAAATTCAGGCCTCCTCTGATCCTTCACCAAGTCTGGTCCTCTTGGCGATGTTGACCTCTTCCCACATAGCATATCTGTTCATCCAGAGATGATCTCTCGCCAATTGAGCCCCTTCTTGATGTTTGAACCCTTCTATCGACTGAATATGTTGCTCCATGGTATCGTCTAACTCTGTCATGCACTATCTGGCTCTTCGTAATTCTTGTTTCAATCGAGCTATGACTTTGGTGTCTTCTGAGTGACGACGTTGATGCTCTAATTCATTTCTATCAAACTTCTCTTGAAGGCGGTGGAGTCGGACTTGATGCTTGGCTCCAACATCGGCAATAATGTGAGGAACGTTTGGACCAGGATCAATAGTTCGAGCGAGACTCTTTTTCAACCATTCTTTGTACTCCCTCGAACATTCTGGACGAAACCTGTTTGGTACAGGTTCACCCAACACTCTTCGAGATCTCCACATCCTATGCATGTCTTCAGCAAATTCGTTCATTCTCGTGGTCAGTTGCAAATTTCCTCATATCTGCTATCTGGGCAACTCTTGTTTCCCTCCTAGTTGTCTCAAAATTCGACCGGGAGCATATGGTCTAGTCCCTCTTAACCCAGCAAATACCAAATAATGGACCTTTTCTGTTCGAACCACCATATTCATAGTTACCACCAAACTATCCATTGACCATTGTACGTCTTCTTCTCTCAGCCCTCGAAGCCTCAGATACCAAAAGCTCTCTCCTCCAGTCTTGTTGCAACGGTTGTGATACAACCACCAATCATGACCATGTAGCTCGTCTGACCGTCTTAGGGGATTTGGTTCTTTTGGATTATGAGTCTTGATTAAATGTCGCATCATCCACCATTGTAGTATCAGATTACACCCTTGAAAAAAACGTTCTCCGCTCTGACACTTATCTAAAGCCCTGTAGATGTCGGCCAGAATCATAGGCGCTAAAGTGTAGTACTTCGTTGATGTTTTGTAATCCACTCCATAGAAAATGGCATGAGTGACCATAAATACACTAGGATGAATAGTGTATTTTGGCCCTTGAGGTAAAACCATCGTTCCAAGCAAAAACCATCATTCCAAGCAAACATATTGCAAATGCAAGGGGACGCGTTTCTTTCCATTTTTCTTTTGAACCAAACTCGTCTTTATATTTCTCATAAGCCCTTGCACTCCCAGATCGATAATATAGTTTTCTAAATGGTATATTTGGGCCAGGGAGTTTGTCCATCCACTCGGCTTTAACTAATGACAACTTTTCTCTAATTTCGGTGAAATCCCATATTATGGGGTTTAGGAGATCTGTATCTGGATGCCGTTTTATTTTGTTGCACATAGAGACACTTTAATAGCTGATAAGAATTTCTTCTATGGTTGGCGTCAACTCTACTTCCCCGAACCGAAAACCATGTTCTCGCTATCCCAGAATTTCACCATCGTTCCAATTAGGCCAGGCCAAGCATTCATCTCTAACAGTGACGGGAGGTGACCTATGTGTTTCTGAACAATCATTTTATCATCGTTGTTCATGAACCTCCACCATACTTTGAGAAAAGGGTCGGGGATAGTAACCATTCTTGTTTTCAAAGGTTTGTATGTCAGGTTCATCCTACAAAAATAACAAACAAAAACTAGTCAACCCCCCGCCCCGTAGACAATAAATTGTTTTTAAAATGCATATACATACTTCAATTAACACGTCAAAATGATTGTCTGTTTTTTGGCAATTTGGGCCAAGTAGACACAAGGTGGGCTTCTAATGGGCCCAACACACCTTGGGCGTTGGGTCATCTTAGTTCAAATGCTCCTAAATTCGGGATTTGGCTCGGCTCTATGCTAGTTGACTAGGAGTGGCTTTTTGAAAGGACCGGGAACCCAAAAGGATAATTTGGGCTGAAATTCGCGACAACCATTGGACGCCTAACGAACCAATAAATTGTTGCTAATTTCGAAAGAGGGTGAGTATAAAAAAGTCCGACTGCGGTTCTGCAAACCGTCCTTTAATATACTGTACATATATATCGGAAATATGTCATGATATACAATGACAGTTTTTTATGACAATTTAAACAGATTCGTCACAAACATCATTTTAACAATTAAACAATTAGTCAAACAGTCAAATCTCATGGTTAGAACTTAATTAATACCCAGCAGAGTCGTCATTTCTGTTTTGCTTAAAAATATATAATGTATATATAATAGTGAAAAAATGACTAAGTTTCGAAAAACCAATTAATCTTATGATTTAAGAGAAATCAATTTTTCAAATTACGGAGTCGCCACTTGATTTTTGATAAAATCAAGAAAAAATTTATAATTAATTTTCAAAAGATTTAAAACAGATAAAAATCAACTGAAAAAGGTTCGAAGTTCAAATCTACAATCCGAGAAGGTGTTAGGCCCTCGGAATGCCCGCTAACTTGCGGTTGACCGGCGATTTGACTAAATGACCCTTTTTAAAATAACTTTTTCAAAAATAAAGAGNAGGTGTTAGGCCCTCGGAATGCCCGCTAACTTGCGGTTGACCGGCGATTTGACTAAATGACCTTTTTAAAATAACTTTTTTCAAAAATAAAGAGAAAATTCGTTTTATTATATATATTCATTTCATTTCATTTTTTATTTATTTCTAAAGGGAAGCATTTGGAGGAAATTATCTTAAGGGAATAACCTAAATGTTGACAAAAGTCAATAAAACAAACTAAATAAATAAAATAATAGTAGTAAAAATTTATGACTATATAAATATAGAAAGAAATGGCTTTCCTTTATAAATTAATAAAATTCAACCAAACGTTAGTCAATCCAACAAATAATAAATAGGAAAAATTACATAAATTAATACATTTTAAAAAATAATTACTGATTTTAGCGATACTTTTTGTTTATTACCATTTATAGCAATGTTTTGTTAAATCTGTAATATGTATTAAACTTGTATTATAAATGAATTAAAAGTGATCAAGTGAAATAAAAATATTATTGCTATAAATGGTAAATATTTTTTTAATATAGTATATTTATGTAAGTTTCCCTAATAAATAAAGGTGGGAGAGGAAAGAGTATTTGAACTTGGGTCCATTACCCGAATTCATTAAATTGAGTTTTGGCCCACCTGTCCTACACTAAATTATTCAAGAACATGGGCTTGGGCCCCTTTTCAGCAACTCAATCCTGCATAAGAACGATTTGTGGCCGTTGGGCCTATTTAATTAAAACTCAGCTGATGGGCCTTTAAGCCTTTGGGTTTCCTGTTGCTTTCAAATGATAGAATATACACCAAATGCATATCGAATTTATACACCCTGTATATTGACGGATTTTGCACTCCTAAAATCCGTGTTTTGACTTGAATTTTGCGTTTTCTGTATTTTCCAGACTGCTTCAACGTATTTTGTACCTGTACTGTTTTTACTACTGTATATCGCTGTATAAATTGTGTATACCAGTGTATACGGCTATATTCTGTTCATGTATTTATTCATTGTTCCTGCATTTTACTTTAATTCGACATCGTTGTATGTTAAACCTGTATTTCACATTTTTACATCTATCTGCGGTATAACGCGTCTGTATATCAGTGTATACAGATGTTATATCCACTCGTTCTTCGACTTTCGACAGCTGAAGATTTTTTTCCAGCAGAATATCTTTACTGCTATTGTCCTGCACTTCGAATTTGGCCCCCTATGCATGTTTTGACCTGTATATCGATGTATAAAATGGGTATAACAGCCCATTTCCAAGTTTCGGGGAACCTGCCATTTAATCCTCAAGTGTATCTGCTGTTTTTTTAGACCTGTACACCTTTTCAAGAAGCTGACCAGCATCAGGGGAGGGTGGTTTGAGCCTTCATGGCTCAACGAGGAATGCAAATAGAGGAGTTCATGATGAACTCGGGTTTGTTTCACATGCAACAAAAATGGGAATAAGAAATTTCAGATAATTTTTTATGAAATACAGAAAAAAACTGAATAAGAAGAACTATAGACATTCATGAAAGCAACACAAGTACAAAACAAGCTCTTCAACAAATGAAGCTATATGATGGCTACTATAAATCACATCTTAAGGACTAAAAACATAACTCCAAGACATTCTTTGCAAATGCATAAGATCACAATAATCCTAAATAAAAGAGTTGAGACAAAACCAATCAATTAAGCTAGAGGGCCACTTCTTGAATAACGTAGAATGATGTAGGCAAAGAGGTGATTATACTTGTTCAAAAGTATGATATTCAAGCAAGCTATCATTGAAGAAAACAACAACACAGGGGTTGTACACTTATGTCTTGACAAGGATACAATATGCTAATTGGAAAGAAAGCTAAGTGAGATAATTTATGCTTGTAGTACAAGGCTATAGTGAGCAAAATCTAGCAATAGTATCCTACTGCTCAAGAAATTTCAGGCATAAAAAAAACAGCAGTTTGATCCCCCTTTTAAGCATTCCCTCCGACTTCAAACAAGGAAGAAAGCACATTGAAACAACATAAACAACCATAGGTTTAATACATATATTAAAACCAGCAAATCTGTACTTCAGCCATGACGAAGTAAAACCAGCCTCTCAAGGATGTAAACCTTTCGAAAGAGGGCACGAAATAACTGGCGTTTGATTAATATCCAACCAAAGAAAAGAGAGTGATGACTTAACATCAAATGCCAAGCAAAACTCCTACTCATGATGGCTGAAGAGAAAGGATAAGACAGGCGAGATAATATGGAAAGCTAAATGAAACTCAGTTATGAAGATTTGGAAAACGAAACGAGAAGAGCAACGATTTTAAAAAAAAAACATTCCAAAGAAAATGTACAGCTTCATATGCATTCTGGAGCCATATTCTCGAGTCCACCACTGTAAAAGGAACGAGAACATGCTTGAAAGATTTCAAAAAAAATCAATTCGACAGTAACAGGTCATATCCAAATCCTATGAACAAGACCGACAGACCTCTTATTCTATCCTCAATCTTCATAGGTGTTTGAAGACGAGCATCCCACATCAACAACATATATCGACCTTAAACACGAAACAAACTACTTGAAACCAGACGAAACTCTCATCATTTTCAAAGATAAATCATGGAGGATAGAAAACGAGCGAGCGAGAGGAGGAACAAACCAACAGAGAACTTCATGCTCGCTGAAACATAACAAAATAAAATAATGAGTGACTTGAGATTAAGGAAGTTCACCATCTCCGGGGCAGCGAGCTAGAGACGATGCGAGCAGGGGATGTGTCTTCACCACACGACTTGAATTCGAACGACAGCCAAGAATTGGGCAATATCTCTGCTTCGAACACGACTTTGATGGGTATATAGATATATAGATATATATATATATATATATATATATATATATATATATATATAGGTGTTCTTATATATTTTCCCTCTTAAGCTGCTGTAAAAATTTCCTTATGAACATATTTTTCTCTCCAAAAATCCCCTCCTACAGAGTAGATGATAGCTCTTATATAAGGGAATAGGGCTGAGCTAAAAAGGGGGAAAACGGAGTGAATTTGAATTCTAAATTCAAAATCCTTGGAGGATAAGGTTGCCAGCTAAATCGGGTACAAATTTGTACAATCTCTCAACGAAATGAAGAGGATAGCCATTGATTCCAGATGAGGCAAGGACAAACAAGCATAGAGACTGCTCCATCAGGCATATCAACAAACGGTCTTGTACGAGAGGATAAGGGAGAAGGAGAAGAGGACGCGCAAGGTTTTTAGTGTGACTCGCTCGAATTGCGTCTGAAATTATGGGTTTGCCTAGCTTTGCGCGTGAAGAAGACGACCGTGTAAAAGGCCGTTGGGTTGATTTTGGTAATGCCAAACACATATTGCTTGGGTTGCTGGCTGTAATGGGTATTGTATGTGGGCTGGGTAATAATGAATGGGCTGGAGGAAAGAAAATAAAGGCCCAATTTTGGTTTTAAGACAAGCTAAATGAAATATTAAATTAGCTAAATCAACTTGCAAATTCGACTAAAACAATAATATGAATATTTATTAATTAACGAGCCTCTTAATTTTAACAAAGCATAATCAAACTAATTAATTTGCAAATATAAAGTGTAACTTTAATAAACAAATAACCAATATTTAGATGATTTTTGAATATTCGTAAAACATACTAATTATATTTAATCATGTAAGACATTTACATTATAAATTTGTTTTATTTAAGATAAACTTAACAAACTATTTTGAATTTTAAAAAACTAATTATTCTAATGTTGAGAATTAAGAAGCTCGGTTTTTAATTTATATTGTGGAGAGTCAAAATTTGGTGTCAACAGGTATGATTACATACATGTCTTCCATACCTTGTAATTGGACTAATTCAACAACTTCACCCCAGGTCCACCAACACGGCCGCTAAAATCCATATGGACAACCCCGTTGAATCTACCCCAACCCGATCTTGAAATAACACCCAGAAACAAACGTATGGTTATGGCTCTGATACCATGTAGAGAATAGCATAATAAGAGTATAATTGGGGAACCCTTCTGCTAGCCCAAGATTGTTTACTAAGATCGGAAGATTCAATTAAGAAAGAGGAAGCTAGAAAGGAGAAGAAATATTTGAATAAGAAAACTTTGACATAGAAGAAGACTAGTTCTTTTTGGTTGATTACAAGTGACTATGGTCACCCCTATTTATACTAGTATAGGGATGCTTCTAGAAATTATTCTTGAAAAATCTACAAGAAAAATATAGATGACCCTATCTTCTAAATATGTAACAAAATCTAGATTATTCTATATTTTACTCTAAGTATCTAATTATCTTGATTTTTCTTTAAGTATAAATATCAAAGATATTTATTCTACCCGATTCCACAAAGTTATAATAAATATCTAAGATGTTTTTGTACCTCCAAAAAATAATCTTTATTTTTCACAAAGTCAAAATAATCGCACCGTTTCGATACCTTATCTCAATTTACCCCTTCGTACGGGTATGAGGAACTTTGTCAGAGATCGTTCATTTAGCTAAAAGTTATATTGCTTGAAAGCACATACAACACGTAGAAGAAGAGTTCTGTGTGAAAGCATTTACTTCTGTACTTGCTAAACATTTAAGCAGCAAATAATGTATTTGATCTCTCTAGTTGAACAATTGAGACTTCATTTTCACGTTGAGCAGTAGAATCTCAATTTTTAATAACTTTTATTTTCTTAGGAGGCTTTGCTTAAATTATGTACTTGCTAGAATTTGAACGGTCCTTATTCTACTGTCGTAGAAATAAGAAAAACATCATTTTTTCTTAGTGAGTTGAAGTAGACTTGCCCTACGTGTCAATAAATTGAGATTATTCATTTGTATGATTATTTATTATCTATAATTACTTATAATATTCTCTTTCTAATGTAAATCTGCATATGATAAGAGTTAAGAAAATCATTCAAGGCTTATCGAAATTCTGTTAATTTGTTTCTAAATCCAACATCTATGCTCTGAACTCTTAGCCTGGTTATCAAAATTAATTTGGAAGCATCCCATTTTTTAGTCAACTTTAGCTATTCAATTGGTACAAGCAATTGTTAAAAAGGAATAGTAATTGGAGTTGAAAATAAAAGATTTGGTGGTTGGCAAATTGTTAAGATTTGCAACCATTCTTGACTTTGCTATATTTACATATGTCATTAGTGACATAAGCATGGTTTTATCCTTCTATAAATAGACATTCTTGCTCATTTATAGAATACACCAAGTTAGAGAGAAAAACCATTTTGAGAGCAAAGTGAGGTATTCCATAGACTATACAAGAAAATAGTCTGTGAAGAAAAATAGAGTGTGAGCGATATTTTAGTAAGACGGAAACCAAAAAAGTGTTGTTCCTCTTGAATGTGTAGTAGTCACTTTGAGTATTGTATTCGTGACTATACAGTGTAAAATTCCTTACTATAGTAATATCAATTGCTCCTCTTGGCCCGTGGTTTTTTCCCTTATTTAGAAGGGTTTCCACATAAAATTCTTAGTGTCGTTATTTTCCCATTTTATTTCCATTACTTTTACCATATATATTTTTGTGCTCGTCCGCGTTTTCCCAACAATAATTACATATAATATTCTCTCTCTAATTTAAATCTGCATATGATAAGAGTTAAGAAAATCATTAAAGGCTTATCGAAATTCTGTTAATTTTGTTTCTAAATCCTACATCTATGCTCTAAACTCTTAGCCTGGTTATCAAAATTAATTTGGAAGCTATAGTTGGCTAATATCATTGACGATCTATATTGCGTTTGAATTCTTCTTTTTGTTCCTATCAACAAAAAAAATATAATCTAAATTTAATAATAGGGACTCTGTCCATTTGAGACTAGAGAAAGGCTTCATAACAACTGCTTTAGTGCATTTTCTTTTAAGTTCTCATAGTCTTTTTACACTTCTATATACTTACTTTATCAAGCAATGAATGTGACCAGTCAACTACAATTATTTCATTTTATTTAAACAGAAATGCACTTTAGTATCAATACTAGTTGTGCTTATTTTATGGGGATATTGGTTATCACATATGACATGTGTATAGAATGTCATTGTCGTTAATGGATCCCTTTGAGAAATTGATCAAATGTAAGTGCAATCCGTGCTCCCTCTCAAGTCAAGTATGAGGGCTTGGTACTCTGAGAGATTATTGGAGCAACGTTTTGACAAGGTGAAGGAGAGCTGCCGATTTGGAAAATAACGGTCTTCAAACACTTCTCTATGTGAGCAGGTGTCTGTATCTGTCATAGTCCATTTCAAATCTATTTTCTAGATAAAATAAATTAAGCTATAAGTCAAAATATCAAGTTCCTATAGCAATATTGTGTAGAGTATGTTCCATCTAATACACCAATGTATTATGGTTACCTCTGTTAGATCACTTCCTGTGTCAAGAAATGCATTCACTAATTAATTTTTTTATTGTTGGATTTGCTATCAACCATGTAGCAAAAGTTAGTTGCTAAGCTTTGAGAATCCGAAGCTATTCCAATCTTTTTATTTGCTTATAGTTATAGAGTTGATTCAAAGCTTAAACCAAGGCTGAAAAAGGTAGTACTGCTAACATACTAAATATTTACAATGGTAGGTTCATGTAGGCCCTATTAAGAGAAAATACATCTTTATTCCCTTGAACTATAACATTTTTTTAAAAACGACATTGAAACTTTGCAAAAGTCCAAGTATCCTCTTATTCTTGTTCAAAATGGATTTTATCACCCCTTCTAATCCTATGTACCCACTAGCGAGTGACATAAGAAAGAAAAAGATATTTTATTTATTTCAACATTTATCTAATTAAAAATATTATTTTCACTTTATTTATTGTATTTTTTAATTTTTCTTGTCCTTTTTTCTTCTTTCAAACTTTTGTTTCGTTGAGGGAGATCAAAACTAATGAGAAGATTATTGAAACGAGGAAGGTGCCGAGTGAGGTGGCTGATGAAGATCCGAAATGGCTGGTGAGAGTAGTGCCTGAGAGATTAACGATATTGGCCACATCAGAGGGGAGGGTAAATTGCAAAAATATCCGGAGGTCATGTTCAGACTATATTGAAATTAACCCATGTGAGTCGGAGCGTTTCAGTCATTGCATATATCTTCATTTTGAGTAAAAACCAAAAGCATTTTGGTCCTGTAGTGTTGCTTTGCCACAAATTTGATAAATTTTTTTAATTTTCAATTTTAATTTTGATTACGCCATAGAAAATGGTTGATATGGTATTATAGCAATGGTGGCAGTACGATTGACGGCGGCAAGAGGAGCAAAAAAGTCAATTGCTGCAGCAGTACGTTAAATTCCATTCAAACTGTGTGAATCTCAGTTCACCATTGATGAAGCTTCTGGAACAGGAAAAGGAGAAAGTAGAGCTTTTAGAGAAATTGAATAATTGGGTAAAATGAATTGACTGTTTAATCTGAAATAAGTCTTTACAAAACCAACTCAACAAATCATTCTAACAAAACCAGTAAATAACTCTGAACAGTGCTGAATAACTTTCAACAATAATGAACAACAATAACTAAACTAATTAATTTGTCGACTAATTAATAATTAGCTTAAATACTAAATGTAATGAATCTCAACACCCCCATCAAGTTGGAGGTGAGTAACTCATAGCCACCTTGTGCAAAATGATAGAATGCTTTGAGCTTGGTAAGGGCTTGGTCAGAACATTAGCTAGTTGTTCCTCAGTAGGTATGTGGTGAAGTTCAATTAGACCTTCCTGCAACTTCTCTTTAACGAAATTACTCGACTTCGATATACTTTGTCCTCACATGAACTAAGGGTTTCTTGCAATATGAATAGCTGCCTGGCTGTCAAAAAACAGAAATAGGTAGATCACATGGCATATGTAGTTTAGTCAGTAATCTTTCCAGCCACACCAATTCTCCAACTTCCTTTCGGACAACTCTGTATTCAGCTTCTGCAGAGGATAAAGATATGGTTGTTTTCTTCTTAGATTTACAACAAATGGGATTGTCTCCCGTCAACACAATGCAACCACTAACTCACATTCTAGAATCAGGCACGCAGCCCAATCTGAATCACAGTAGGCAGTTATAGTGCAGTTCTTGTTATTGGATAAGAAAATTCCTAGGAACGGATCACTCATGAGATATCTTAAAACATAAATACCACTTGAATATGTGGTTCCCTAAGAGATTGAAGAAACTATCTAAGACGTTGGACACTGAATGTTATATCTATCCTAGTTTGTGTCAAAAATTCAGCTTTCCCACGAGCTTTCTGTAGTGTGTAGGATCCTTCAGTAGTGCCCCCTCATTGGCTTTTAATTTAACTCTAGACTTAAGAGGAGACATGACTAGTCTGCATAAGGAACAATCAAACTCTTTCACCAAATCAATAGTAAACTTCCTCTGTGAAATCAAAACTCCAGTTTTCTTGTAAAGTATCTCTAATACCAGAAAATAGTGAAGCTTCCCTAGATCTTTTATCTTGAATTTATGATGAAGAAACATCTCAGGAAATTAATATCACCAGTATCAGTTCCTGTTAACACTATATCATTAACATAGACAGCCACAAACACAAGGGAAGTACAAGTATTTCTAAAAAATAAGGAATAATCACTGTCTCAGTGAGTGTATCCTCTTGAGAAAAGGATTTGAGCTATCTTATCATACCATTGCCTACTTGATTGTTTTAGACCATATAAGGACCTTTTGAGCTTGCAACACATGGTTGATGATCTACGAGCAGTCCTTGTGGTATGATCATGTAAACTTCTTCAAATAAATGTCCATGAAGGAAAGCATTCTTGACATCCAACTAGTACATGTCCTAACCCTTCTTCACAACTATGCTGATTAGAGTCCTTACTGTAGTCATCGTCACCACATGAGAGAATGTTCATTGTAATCAACACCTGCCTGATAAGTGTAACCTTTCTCCATAAGTCTAGCCTTGTATCTTTCCACTGAACCATCAATTTTGTGTTTGATTTTGTACATCTATTTACATCCTATTGCTTTCTTTCCTGGATGTAACTTAACCAGATCCCAAGTATTTTTAGCATATAAAGCTTCAAATTCATATGTCATTGTTGCTTGCTAGGCAGGATCTACCACTGCTTCTTTATATGAAGAAGGTTGAGTGTCATGTGAAATGCTGTTAACTAGATGTTGATTGTCTAGACCGAAGCTGGTGAAGGATGTATGGTAAGTAAAGTAAGGAGGTGGTAATGATGATGAGGTTGAAGCTCAGATGAAGGTAATGAGTAATGGTGTTCCTTAAGGTAGGCAGGGATGGTATGTGATCTTGTAGAACTTCTAAGACTGTGGTGTTGATCTTGATGTGCAGTGGTGTTTGGTAAGACTGTTACAATAGGATCACAAAGTGGTTGTGAGGTATCATTGTGAGGAAGTGAATTTGGTGATGGCATGGCGTGTCAGTGACATTGTTGATTGTATCATCATCCAACACAATAACTTTGTTAAAAGAACTGTTATCAGAATTCAACATGTTTAAATTTGTGTTTAATTGTTTTAATATTGTGAAAAAACTAGAATTTGGCTCAGATATGGAACAAGGAAAAGCATTTTCACAAAATGACACGTCCCCAGAAATATGTATTCTTTAGGTGCTCAAGTCTAAAACTTGTACCCCTTTGTATTGAAAAGACATCCCGCAGAGATGTGTGGTATGGATCTTGGGTCAAACTTGCTTTTGTGGGTTGTTCTAACAACCCTCAAAATGAACTAGGATAAACTAGAGCTTCACATGTGTTTTAAGAGTTAATAACTTGTTTGTACGGTGTGCCACTGCTTGTTATGGTTGGTTTGAAGGGGTTTGTGGTCAAATGTCAATGAACGACCGAGACGTTTTGAAACTGGTCTTGTGTGTGCTAATGTGCCTTTGCATGTTCTATGTGTTTTGATGTGTCGTTTGGAGTCTAAAAAGAGTTGAGGAGACCCTATCATCTAGATGGTCATGTTTAGGGTTGAAACGTACGAGACGACTCTTTAAGGATCACCCTAAGGGTCCTTGAGGAGGACCTAAATGTTGCCAAGAAGCAGCCAAGACAACCTCATTGATGGATGCATTTGACGCCCCTTAAACCAAACGACGCCCCGTTAAAAGTGGGTGTGACTCCACACTAAGAGTCTGTTTGGATGAGCTTAAAAGCTGGTCAAACTGACTTAAAGGTCAGTTTTTGACTTATTATAGTGTTTGAAACATATTAAAGTATCTTATTTTAAGTTTTAAATGACTTATTATAAGCCAAAAGCTAAAATATAGGTGAGGGGTGCTTTTATTTTTCACCTTAAAAGTCATTTTATCTTGCCTGTGTATATTACCTTTTTACCCTTAATTTTTTTAATTATTATTATTATTATTATTTATTATTATTATTATTATTATTATTATTATTATTATTAGTATTAGTATTAGTACTATTAATATTTATTATTATTATTTTTATTATTATTATATATTATATATTATTATATACTATTATTATTATTATTATTATATTATTATTATTACTATTATTATTTTCATATTATTTTATTATTATTATTATTATTATTATTATTATAATATATTATAATTTATTCTATTATTATTATTATTATTAATTTTATTATTCTTTATGATCATTATTAGGGCAACTTTCACATATAGCAAATAAAAAATTTATATTTGTATGCTATAACAAAGTTTGCATAATTGCGCTCCATAGCAAACATAGAAACTGTATAATTCGCTATACATATACAGTTGAAGCAAATTGTATAAAACGAAGTGTATAAAACAAGAAAGAGAAAGACACTTGATAAAACTAGAAAGAGAAAGACACTTGGGCAAAGAACTGTATAAAAACGAAGTGTATAAAACGAAGTGTATTATTATAAGTGCATAGAACGATTACATACAATTTGGATTTGTATAAAATGAGAAAGAGAGAAAGACAAAAGAGACTTGACAAGGAATATACAATTGAATCGAATTGTATAAAATAAGAAAGAGAGAAATTAGATACAATTTAAAAATTGTATAAAACCAGAAAGAGAGAAAGACAAAAGAAACTGGGCAGGTAGTATTTTTATTGTATAATTATAAGTGTATAGGACGAAAATATATGTATTTGCATGTGTATATATAATTTTCTCACGCTTTATACAAATAGAAACGCAATTTATACATTTCGCTTCTGTTTGTATAAGTGAGAAAGATGAGGGTGGCGAGCGAGATCTGGAAGAGGGGAGAGAGGGGAACAAAAATATATATATTTATACAATTTTCTCTGCTATATACAATTAGAAACAATTTTTATACACTTGTGTTTGTATAAAAAGTGAGGAATCGAGCGAGAGATTGGAGGAGAGTGGCGAGCGAGATATTTGGGAGAGAGGCGCCTGTCAATTTTTTGCAAACGTTTGCTATGGAGCACAATTAAATCAAACCCTAGTTACTCCATTTATTTTAGGTTATTAATTTGCTATTATATACAATTTTCCCTTATTATTATTATATATTATATTATTATTATTGTTATTATTATTATTATTATTATTATTATATATTATTATTATTATTTTATTATTCTTTATTATTATTATTATATATTATATATTATACATTATTATTATTATTATTATTTTCATATTATTTTATTATTATTATTATTATTATATATTATCATTATTATTAGTATTATTATTTATTAATATTATTATTATTTATTTTATTATTAATTGATTAGTATAATTGAATATTATCATTATTACTATTACTATTATTATTATTATTATTTTTTTATTATTATTATTTTTATTATTATTATTATTATTATTTTCAGATTATTATATTATTATTATAATTGATTATTATTTTTTATTATATATAAATTATTATTATTATTATTATTATATATTATTATTATTATTATAATTATTATTTATAAACAGTTTGTGATTATAAAGAAATATGTGAATTATAGCAAAATATAATTATTTATGGATGTAAAATATAAATTAATTTTATTTCATTTTTTAAGTATAAAAACTTTAAATAAATCAACTTTTATCATGTTAACAGCTTTTAAGGGTATTTCAGACATTTTGATTAAAAAAAGTGTTTAGCAGCATTTATTTTCCTAACACATCAACAACTTTTTTTTAACTTCAGCACTTTTATCCAAACACATACATACTTATTTTAAAAATAAATTCCAGCACTTTCAAAAGTACTTTTTAAAAGCTACTTATTTTAAGCTCATCCAAACGGGCTCTAAGTCGTGGGAGATTAGACTTCAAATGAGGAGGCTCTGACCAAGACGATGGCACACAAGGAAGAGTCCTCATCCAGTTGACGCTCTGTCAATGGTGTATGTCGTTTGGCACCTGCAATTTCTGTAGGGTCTCGACTAGCCTATGGGTAAATTGGTAAATTCACCCCAAGTCCTAGTTAAGTCATATGCAGTTATTTTAGGTGTTTTAATGTATTTTAAGTTAGTTTAAACACTGAGACCTAGAATTAGACTTCACTTTTCAAATCAAATCCCCTCTTCCAAATAAAGTTCTCTCAAGACTCCATGGGAGCTTCAAGCCAAGTTGAAGCTACAATTGAAGAATTTCAGTGATTCCTCTATCAATTTCGTGGGATTTCTACTAATAGGGTATGTTTATTTCATCCTTGACTCTTCTCTCATTCAAGGAGCATATTCTAAAGGCTTTTAAAAATATCTCAAAAACCTTAAAACTCTATTTCTAATTTTAAGCACTGGTTCTTGCATAAAAAGGTTTAAATTGATGATTTATGAAGTATTCAATGTTAATTTATGGATTTATGATAAAAAAAATTCCATGAACCCATGTATCGTTGAATTCCTAATTTTGGCTCTAAAGTGAAGGTATTGATTATGATCTAATTGTGTTGAATTCATGTTTAGATTGTTATGCGATATTGAATTATATGTTGATTATTGTTTGAATTGTTCATAGTTTTCTTTATAGTATTGATATGTATATTAAGTTTTGTTGAATCATGGATATGGATGAATTTTTGGGTCTAGTCTTATGGACATCGTCATTGGTAAGATCTCTTGTTGTGTGAAATTGTTGGAAAGGCTAAGGAATGGTGATTGTGGCTACTGGAAGATGGTGAGTTGACCTAATTCCCTTATTTAATGTAAAATTGATATCATATATATATTGGTTGGTATGATCCACTTATGGTGGCTGTGTTTAATTATTATAAATGTTATGAACATGGCCTTGTCGGCATTATCTTGTGTATTGTGGTGTCATCAAGTTATGGTATATGTAAATGCATAAGGTGAAGGTACTCATGTGATGTCTATGTGATCTTGTATGGGTTCTATAAGGATATGATTGAAATAACTTATTCTCTAATTGTTGACATATGATGATTAAGGGCTAAGAAGAGTCTATATAGAATGATGTTGTATCTTGTGTTGTTAGGCTTAGTTGTCCCTACTTGGTACTTGAATTGGATTAAAGGGGAGTATGTACGAAAGTCTAGGATCGATAGACCTAAATTAGGTACCCTTCTACAAAAGACTTATATAAAAAAGGTTTATAATTAAGTGAATTGGATAGACCTAGCATGGAACTTATTTCATGAATGAGCTATCCTAATGAACGTAGATCGATAGACCCTTGTGAATCCCTTATTGGTTGTGGTATTATGAGTTGGTAGGTCTTAAGGATGGTACCTTCTCAAATACTCTTATGTGAATTAACTTAATCTATGAGAAACAAGGCAAATCACCGAGTGGATATGCTTGTGCTAGTAGCTTTACTTGAAGTATAAGATTAGTGTACAAAAAATCCCTTGATATCCCCTAAATCATGTGCCTACATGGGATGTGTCCTTAGATCTACCTTTGGCAAGTAGAACACCTTCCACGGTGTGGGATCTTATGACAACAGATTCTATACCTAGATAGTGTGGTCTATGTCGGTTAATGCCTACTCTCATCACGTGGGATGTGCAATCTAGTATTGGATAGGTTCTATAACGTGTAGGTAGTGGAATGGGACACTATCTACACATGGCACGAGTAGGCTTTGAAGATGCTAGAATGATTTCCCTAGGTCTTCCAACACCATTCAGTGAAGTCCCCTACTTTTTTATTTCTCTTAAATGGTTTTAATGAATAATGTTCACTTAGTAAAAGTATGTTAAATAGAAAGGTTTTTATCTAGGGTAGCTTCGAGGATCTCTTAGGTGTGCTCAAAGAGGGTGTATGGGCGGTCTCTGCATGTCATACTTAAGTGAGTCTTAGAGTAACCTTAGGTAGAGGGTCTAAAGTGATGAAAAGGCTTACTTGTTGAATATGTATTATGTCTTATATGTGATTATTGACTTGTATCATATCTCTTGAACTCGTATGATGAAGGTTTTTATCAAAATATCATGAAAAGTATATCTTTAAGTAAATGTCCCTTTTTACATGGTTTTCTTGCATGTTCACCATACTAAGTGCATCAATTGTGCTAAATCCATATGTTTCTCTCAAGATTGGTATGTCCTCATATGATCAAGGGCATGGATCTTAGTTATAGTTTCCTTTTCTAAAGACTTTGTAATAGACTATAAGTTTCTTTCAAATTGATGAAAGGGTTGTAACCATATGATATTGACTTGTGTCTAAGATGGCTTATGATGAGTCTTAGTTTCTTTCTTACATTTTATGAAAGAGTCTCCTTACTAACTATTATTGTGAAAAGTTTTGATTCCACACTACTTTTCATATCTATGTGATGAATGAATTATAAGAGGCTTGTACAAGACCTCTTAGAGGTCAAGTACATCGTGTGACGCCTAGGGGTACTCTTGGGTCATTACAAACGTGATATCAGAGGATAAGGTAATGAAGTATTTCTTAGGATTTGAAGTTTAATAATGTCACGTCTAGTAGAGTCTTGTTCATTGGTGTGAGTCCCAACACATCTATGAGTGAGAGGTTATAGGACGATAGAAATTTCACTTACTTTATTACTCTTGTGTCGTGCCATAGAGTTGAGGTTCTAAGTATCTTTTCCTAATATCTTCTCTTGTGTGTATAGGATATGAATACAAGAAGGTTGCCCACAAGTAGAGTGGATGAAGAAGTGGTGAATGAGGGAGTTCCTCCCCAAGGTGAACAAATTCCCCAAGGTGGTCAAGTTTCCCAAGGTGAACAAGTCCCTTTAGCTAATCAAGGGAATGAGGTTCTGGTGGTTCCGTGTACATGCATAATAAGGAGGTTAGAGGGGCTCTTCTTACCTTATCCCGAGCCATGATGGCCCAAGCGAATCCAGATATGGGGCCTAGGGTGAATGCTTTTTAGGGTACCATAACCTCTAGGTTGAGGGACATTGTGAGGATGAATCCTCTTACCTTTCTTGGCTCCAAGGTGGGAGAGGATCCCCAAGCATTCTTAGATAAGGTCTATAAAATAGTTCATGTTATGGGTGTATCTTCTAGGGAAAAAGGAGATTTGACTTCATACCAACTGAAAGAAGTTGTTCAAGTGTGGTTCACACAATGGAAAGACAATAGACGGGTTGAATCGAGTCCTATAGAAAGGAAAGATTTTAACAAAACATTTTAGGGAGATATTTTCCCCGTGAGAGTGAGGAGGTTAAGATTTAGGACTTTATAAACCTTACGCAAGGTAACATGATTTTGGAGGAATATTCCTTGAAATTTACCCTATTGTCTAAGTATGATGCTTGGTGTCCAATCATAGAGATAAGATAAGTAGGTTCTTGACTGGTGTTTCCGATCTGTGAAGTAAGAGTATCATACTACAATGCTTAATAATGACATGAATATATCTAGAATCATGGTGTATGCTCAATCCGTTGAAGAATCCAAGATTAAAAGGTTAGGAAGGGATTTATAACGAGGTAGGTTTGAGGATCAAGGTCAAACTAGGTTTAAAAAAAAGGGCCCCAAATCAAGATGAATAAGTGTTCCAATGGTCGACCAAGAGAGAAGTGGTGGGTCTCAATTGGTTAGGCCTCCTTGTCCCACTTGTGGTACGAGGCACCATGGGAAGTGCTTAGACGGTACTAGTGGATGCTATGGATGTGGGAAGAATGATCACAAGGTGAGAGATTGTCCTACTATTGAGGCTAGAGGAAAAGAGGCCAAGAAAGCTCTTAGTGAGGGTTGATACGCTCAAACTTACTTCTCAAATAAGAAGTAAAGGGTCGTATCAGGTAAAGAACCCAACTAATGAGGTTGGGATTGTTCCCACGAGGAAAATATTTCAGACTTAACTTTATTCTATTATTACTATTATTTAGTCAATTATTTTCCTAGAAAACTAAAGATAATAAAGGGGGGTTTTATTTCTAAATTAATGAAAGTAATTAACTAGATTAAAGTAAACAACTAACAGATTCAAATCTTAGAGTTTAATCAATTGATAAAAGTAACTAGGGCTTAAGTGTTCCCCACAGGTTCCTAACTTGATAATTCTAACTATAACAAAACTTTGCTAGTATCTTGCATGTAAAGTGATAAGTTATGTATCTGTAAATCTTTGGTCCGGCATCTAGAAAATTTCACTCCGTACCTTGGTCCGACTATTGCTATACTAACCCTTACCTTTACCTCATATTAAGCATTGTATTCGATATTTGACTAAGTTATTACCTCGTACCAATCGACACTAGCCTATTAGATAGTATACACTAAATCTATGTTGATAATTCTTTTCCTATTATCTACCTCCTTGGTCCGGCAAGTAGCATTAAGGCGAGTTCTAACGTTGGTCATCCGTTAAAAAGACTTCTAAATGAAAGAATTATCAATACATGCAAGACACTATTCTAGAATTGCTGTTTTAGCTAGTTTTTACCGCATTATTCACCCATGGTTCCCACAACCCTAGTTATGGAGTTTTGTTACCCATGGTCATAATCACACTATTCATATATTTAATATAAGAATTCATGAACTTACTTTGATGAGAAAGAATAAAATCCAGAAATTTACTTGATTAATAAAAAAAAGCACCAACAATCAATTCCAGAAAAAGTGTAACAATTGCTGAAATTAATCCCTTAATGCTTGAAAAAGAGAACTAAAGAATATCGAAGAATCTAACTCTCAAAAAGTCTAATATCAAAGAGTCTATTATCAAAGAGTCTAACCTCAAAAACGAGTTTTTTTGAACAATTTATAATAAAAAAAACTAATAAAAGAAGGATTCTAATTACTGAAAATCTGTCAAAACGTTTCCGAGTCAACGGACCGTCGTAGTCACGACGGGCCGTCATAGTCACGACGGGCCGTCATGGCCTCCGTCATCCCATACTTCACAAATTCTTCTGCTGCTTTCTTCATTACCCTCAATAGCAGGTAATGACGGACCGTTCCAAGAACGACGGTCCGTTGAGGGTCTCCGTTCCATTATACTTAAAATTCTAAGAATTTTGGTACTTGGACTACTCTCTGATCATTGTGACGAACCAGCAGGACGAATCGTAGTGGCTATGATGGTCAGTCATGGACTTCCGTAATCCCACACTAAGTCAGACTTCCCCATCTTCTTTCAGCATCTTCACTACGATTTCACCTATGGTCTGTCATAGGCTCGACGGACCGTCATAAGCTCCATAGGTGGTCTCTTCTGTATTTCTTCGCTCAAAAACTTCCGCGTTCATCTTTGGACAGATTTCCTGCAATTAAGGAGAAACTTACATAAAAATCAATACAAAAAGGATTTTGGACACACACTAAACTTAAGGAAAAAGCATTAAAAATACCATGAAACAACGGTATATCAAGGGTACGGTTCCTATTCCTCCAAATCATGTTCGTTTCTATGCTCTTTAAGCTAACAAGGAAGCAAATCAGGATGAAGGTTCTAGTAAGTTATAGTTTTTCTTTTGATGGTGATGGGTTCCTTCTAAGTGGGGGAGCATGTTAATGTGTTAGGGATGATGGGATTTTGTCTCTTTTCTTCTGTTATATTCAAGTTTGAGAGTTAGAACTTTTTAGTAGCATGTGCATGAATTGGGATTCTTTTGTGGAAAAAAATGAGTTTCATGGTTTCGTTACAACTTTAGCATGTTTCCATGAATTTATGTTTATATGGTAAAGTGATCTTAAACAATTTTGTCTCTCATATTGATGTGCATCTATAGTGAATCACCTAAATGTTGCATGAGTGAACTTATGAGCATGTTTGACAGTGAATTTTTTGGGAAATGTTGCATAGTTGTGCTTTAATTAGAAATTGGCGTAATGTACTAAAAAATGTTGTAGTGGCATGATGATATGTGGAGAAGGAAGTTCCTCCTACATGAGATAATAAATGTAGAGTCTTATTGCATGATAAGTTGTAGATGTTGTTCCTATTCTCTTGTTGTGTTTTAAGTCTCTTGTTATACGGAGTTGATGTTCCTCCTAACTATGTATATGTTGGTTTGATTTGGTATTATTGTGAGTTGCTAGTCATGAGTTTTAGAACCTTGAAAATGCTTAAAGTATTTTAGTGTCATTCGACGACGAATGTTTTTTCTAAGTGGAGGAGAATGTCACAACCCTCAAAATGAACTAGGATAAACTAGAGGTTTACATGTGTTTTAAGAGTTAATAACTTGTTTATAAGGTGTGTCACAACTTTTAATGTTTGGTTTGAAGAGATTTGAGGTCAAATGTAAAAGAACGACCAAGACATTCGGAAACTAGTCTTGTGTGTGCTAGTGTGGCTTTGCATGTTCTATGTGTTTTAATGTGTTGTTTGGAATCTAAAAAGAGTTAAGGAGATCCTAGCATCTGGATGGTCATGTTTAGGGTCGAACTGTCCGGGTACGACTCCTCAAGATGAGAGAGAACACCATTTTACTCAAAAAAAAAAAAACAGGGAATATATAGCTTCTCTATAGAAGGAGAAAAGCAAAGGAACTTCATAGTAATACTATACACAACTTAATGATCAATTGATAAACTTCATAGTATTTTCCTATATGTTGCCTTAATTGTGGACAATATGACTGGATTAATCATGGTCTGATCTCAGCTAATGAGTCTGATTACATTGTAGTACTACACTGCAAATTCAAATCTTGGAACATATTCATCGAAGAGATCATCAAAAGCTGAACTAGAGTCTGATTGCACAACCTTATGAACAACCTTTGTTGATGTTATTCCTTACCGCGATGGGCTCGAAGCAAATGGACGCTTTGAACAACATATTCAATTGTGTTTGTATCATCAGCCTCACCCTGGCGCATATGTTGAATAGTTGTTTTATGCACTTCATTAGAAGTAGTTCAACTCTCTTACCGGAGTTTAAGATCCGAGGATTAGATTTTGTTAATTAATGTAAGGATGTCTACCTTATCTATGAAGGTGTTCTCTTGTGTAAACTAAGCGACACACTTTTGTATCAATATAGACAATGACGTCTATTGTTGTGTATAGTCAAGCATTTACTGCTTTTAAAATGTAAAATGTTGGGTCTATGCTCAGCACGGGCAACACCTCTCTAGTGTATATATGTGTGATTTTTAATTTATGTGTTAGTTTAAGTTGTGGTTTTGGATAATCTATAATTATAAGCTTGGTTGATGAAAGGACGTTGTTACATTTAAAAACACTACTAAATTTTTTGTCAAACACATCGATAGCATGTTTGAATCAACTTATTTTAAATGTTTTTAAGTCAAAATAAATTATAAATACTTTTAAAGTATTTGAATAAACTTCTAATGTATTTATAAGCACTTGATTTTAAACTAAAGTAACAACTTAGAATTCTAACTTTACTAATTTGGCTTATAAGTCAAAAACCAAAAGCCAATTTATATAGACTCTAATTACGTCTCAAAAGTATTTTGTTTTGAAAAAATTATTGGTCAAATACAAAATTGTTTTTTTCTAACTAAAAAATACTACTTATATTTTAAAAAGTACCATAGAAATAAAATACTTTTCAAAATAAGTTAATTTTAAAATTTTGGCAAACAAGCTATAAGATTTCTTGAAGTTTATTATTTTCAAGTAATTAGTGCGCTAAAAATAATTTATTTCCACCAAAAGTCTTCCAAAAAGGAAAAATATAAAAGCATTTATCATGCATATCCACGATACTATTAGAGGTATTTTAAGGACTCATTTCAAATAAATTATTTGAAATTAGATTGATATTAAGTTGAATTTTTTTTGGGTCATTCACAGAAAGCTTCTATTTTTTGGAATGATATTTAATTTTTATCGTTTATCATTTTAAATATTAAAAAATTACTGAAATAACTCTAACATTAAAAAACAAAAATTAATTCTCAAGTTGCTCAAGCCTCAAGGAGATTGAGGGGACCAGGGAAGAATAATAGGAAAAGATGGAAGGCTTTATAAATGGAAGATATTTATTCTGCAAAAAAAGGAAGCGGAAGATAATTGGTTAATTATTATATACAATAAGCTAAATAAATCTTACGCTTCTGTCCTAAAAATTTCATAACTTGTAACTTATGTTATATTTACAAAACTCATAATAGAATGTGATACCTTAATAGGTTCATAGCCTACAAATTATGTCATATATGATATAGCTTAGTTCATGTGAAATCTTAATTTTGATGAGTATTCATTCAATTTTGCAACCTATAAAGTTGTGTCTTAAGATCGAGTAATAGTTTATTCCTATATAGTTTTTATCGAATTAAATTGTGTCTTACAAATTAGATACTATTCAACTTGTGTTAGGTAAATCAAAAGTTTTTAGTCTTGTGAAATTTAGTCATATATCCGAGGCAAAATTTTGTGAACTTTATGAAATCTATCCTTTGAAATTTTATTAATATTTTATTTATTTTTTAGATAAAAATATCTATGACGATAATCTTTCGAGTAAAAAAACACCCTTCTTATTAATCTTCAAATTCACGTTTTGTTCTTATTTCAGGCAAATATGCCCTCGTAACTCAAGCGTACTTTGTCCTTACTTCTAGGGATCTTTAAAATAAAATATTTAATATTTTTCAACTTCGTTTAAATAAAAATCAGATAAGAAAATTAAATTGGAATTTATTTGATTTGAAAAAAAAAAAGACGTTTTGCGATTTGGGCAGTACTTATCATTGAATAAAACATCTAGTAAGGCTCATAAATTATTTTCTAAAGTACTACTATAGATGTGTGATTATAAGTGTTGAATTAAAACGTATGCCTTTTTTTTTTTTGGTTTAATTGATCGTATGTATATAATTTAATTTTAATTTATGCCTAATTTATATTTAAGGTTTTAATTGATAAAATGTTTTTTAATAATTGGATTGTAATTAGTTTATGCCTAATAGGTAGAATTTTTAACTAATTGAATTCTAATTATTTTTTAATTCTACATTGATTATAGGGAAAAATGTCTGAAATATATTCGAATTTTTACTGAAATTGTTCTAACAATTTCAAATTTTGGGAAAGACCTATATATTACTCCCCGCACTAATTAATACTTATTTATTTTAAGATGTATAAGTGTCTAGCTGGAGAAGTTACTATTTATAATGGTGCAATATTTATGATGTCTGCGTAAATACCTATATATTTTTAAAATATACTATTAAATAGTGCAGCGGTAATTACATCTTGAATTATATCTAAATTAATATTTGATGTAAATGATGTGATCCATTCCAAAAGAAAAGGTACAACAAAACCTAAGGAATATAACATCATTGAAGTTGAACACACTAGAACTATTAGGCTTACAATGATTTTTTTTATTATTGTACAAACTGCTAAACATGTGTATTATGCATATCAGCATATGGATAAGTCTGATTGGTGGATATAGTAATTACACAAAGACTTGTAGGACGAGTTAGAGTTGAGAATACGTATCAACTATTATGTCTTAAAACAACATATTAAGTGTTCATCAAATTAAATAATAGATGTTGAGTTAGAAAATAATTTGAAATATCATGAACACATTGTAGAAGAAGTTAGTAGAGCCCTTCCTGTTGTGATTTAGATTCAACATATTGAGGGTCTAGCTTGTGTATCTGTCAAGATTCAATTTCTCGAGCCATGAAGGCACCTATTATAACCCACCAGTAGGTAAGTCAAACCGTAACCCAGAACAACACGTAATGGGTGTGAGGGTAGAAACTAAACAAGACTAAGCAAAATTACTATAACAACATAAGCAAACCAAAACATAAATACAATTAAGGATCCCTCGCAGAACCTGGAAGTTACTAATACAGAGCTACCAACAAAACGAATACAAGTCCCAACAGTGGACCACCGAAACTAGACTGTCTCGAAAAGTAAAAGACAAGTCTTTATATAAACAGATGGAGACTGAAATAGTAAAAAAATACAATGTGCTCACCCCTGTCTCCAAACCAGAAATGCTCCAAACTCTATCAACGCTGGCTACTGGTGCTCGAACCTGCATCTCAAAAATAGATGCAGAGCGTAGCATGAGTACCAAATACCAGGTACACAGTAGGCATCATAGGCTCACTGAACTAGAAAAGTAAAGCAATATGAAAAGACGGAATCACATAACTAGAGGTCAAGAACGGAAGGCTAAGTAACACAGTAATACACACGAGTGTATAAAGATCTAACTAAATCAATATAAATAAGCTAACTGCACCTAACTAGACCCCCCATAAGCCCTGAAGGTACACTCGTGCGCAAGTTTAAGTAAAAACCCGAACGGACCCCCATAAGCCCGACAAGTACACAAAATGACTATAACTTAAGGAGAATAGAACTCAAGGCCAAAGAACACCAAACCAAATAGTAGAATCTGACGGTACGGAGGTCGGGCCTTGAACCGGACGCTCACCAGAATTACACAAGTATCCAATTGCAAATAAAAGTAACTGAGGCCGGACCTCTAACCGGATGCTCTACATACTTGAGGTCTGACCTCTAACCGGATGCTCTACATAAGTATGTGGATGGTCGAGGCCGGACCTTAAATCCGGATACCCGACAAAGATGTCGATATAGTTGCTGAAAGAGTCTTCATCTATCCATTATCATAGATACCCGTGGAACACCATTCAGACTTAGCTAATCAATGTAAGTCCTTGAAGATGAATCAAAATTCAACTTCGAATCACGGAGCAGAATTCATTGTCACTGACGTAACTCGAGAAGCCATAACATCGAAGAAATAAGGATAACTATCGCTGGAGCGCGCTCATCGTCTAGCTAAATACCAAACTATCAGACTCAAGTCTACTACATCAGTTTACAAGGATTTGAGCTGACCGAGCGACGCCGGGGCTATGCTAAGTCCTACCGACTTTGAATCATGCATTTCTAAGGAAAACCCTAGTCAAACCTAAACTAAGGCCCAACATACTTCTGATAACCAGTATTCAAACATACAAGTAATCCATATAGCTAAGAAGGTCAATTAATAACAATAAACATGCTCACAGTTACCCGATAATTCTCAGGAAAAGGCCAAAAATATTATTTTTAACACCTATGCATGATCTAATAACTACCCAACCCAAATCCCAACTAATCAACATGCATTCACATGTTCGAGTTCAATCTAAGAAGGGAAATCGTAGCCTACCTGAATGCAGATCACGCGTCCTCCAAAAATAACTTCCCCGGAGCTTTTACTTTCTGAAAGGACTCGAAACATTGATACAGTATAAAAAATCGAGTCAAAACGTTATTACGGTCATTTAAACACTAAAATCGCAAGAAACGGAGACGGGTCAATTTCGCGGTCAAAATAGAAAAACTGGGATCCGCATTAAGAAATCCAGGATCAGCCCAAATAAAAGTGCTAAACAACTCTCAAAACTTGTGTACCAGAATTGAACACAATTCGGGACTCAAGACAGTCCCAACATGAACATGCAACCATAAACCCAAATTATACGCTAAGAATCAGCAACAATGGCAGCAGATATTTACAAGAATTTACCAAAAATGAAGGTCCAACAGCCAAAACCAGTCACACCACGATGATCCTCACGAAAAACCCCACAATATAGGCTCTTGAATCACTAGATTCGGACCTAAAATGGCCAAGAAATCACTTTCTAAAAGTTTCCCAAAAGTTGAGCTCGAAAATGAGCTATGACAGCAGTTAAAACACAAACTTTACCTCAAATCGGGTGCCTAAATCAGATTCCAAGCTCACCAATGCATTGCCCTCGAAAAATCTCACAACTTAGCCTTTTGAATCGCCCAATTTGGAGTTCTATAACTCAAAATATCAAAATTCTAAAGTAAAACACAAAGATTGAAAATTGGGCTTTTATAAGGACGAAGCTGGTCGCTAATAAACCCAAAAATCTTGTCCTTAAAACCCCAAATTCTGGTCGTTAAAGGGTTGCACCAGATTTCAGCTGTCTAATTTTTTTAACGTCTCAGACGGGTGCTCGGAATCCGTTCGGAACCTGATAAAAATCAAACAGATATGCTACCCTACCAAAGTCGACATTCCGAACTCAATGGCGCAGTAAAAATTTTCATCATAAGTCATCTCGATAGAATGTGAATCCCACTTCCATTGACCATTTTAAGTCAAAAACTACAAAAGGGCTCGAAAAAGTATCAAATACCTCAGAACACGAAAAAAGAGTTAAACTAGACCAAACTTGACATTCCGGAGCTAGCCGCGCTGACGAAATTCTCATCCGAGCGCGTTTATTCAGAATGTTGACTAAAGTTAAAACGCATAATCACACCAACTAACACTGAAAACTTTGAGAGTCATATCGACAATGCTACTAGCCTAAAATGACCCTTCCGAAACTAATGGAATCGTTAGAATTGGATTATGATGTCATCTTATTGAACTTTTGATCGAAAATGCTCGTTCAAGGTTCATAAGCTCCAAAAATACTAAATCTCACACAATAACCAAACGAACGACCAGGTGACCGATCTTTCAGTCCCAGCAAGTCATAAATGACTTGGGATCCCTATAGGGACGCTCTAAACGATGCACAGAAGATAAAACACTAAAAATGACAAGAAGGGTCATTAAAATATCCACCACTAAAAAGAACTTTCATCCGCGAAAGTAAGGGCCAAAAAGTACCTGAAGGCCTAAACAAGCCGGGAAACTGCTCTCGCATCTCCTCCAAGGTCTCTCAGGTAGCCTCCTTGACTGAACGATGCCTCCAACGGGCCTTAGCAATAGGAATGGCTCTCGAGCGAAATTTCCTCACATCTCTGGCTAGGATGGCAACTGGCTCGTCTACAAATGTCAAACGATCTCATCCAACTCAACTGCATCATACTGGAGCACATAGGACTCATCAGGAATATATCGGCGTAGCATCGAGACATGGAAAACTGGATGGATGGCTGAAAATGCTGGAGGTAGGGCCAACTCATGAGCAACATCCCCAACTGTCCGAAGTATCTCAAAAGTCCCAATGTACCTGGGGCTAAGCTTACCCCGACTCCCAAAACTCATCACACCCTTCATGGGAGACACACGGAGAAATACCCGATCACCAACAGAGAATCTCAAAGGTTGACGCCTTCGATTCGCATAACTCTGGTGCCTACTCTGAGCTGTCCTGAATTATTCTCACCTGCTCCAAAGCCTCCTAAATAAAATTTGTACCTCGCGGCCTAGTCTCTTTAGACTCGAACCAGCCCACTGGAGAGCGACAACACCTACCATAAAAGGCCACAAATGGGGCCATCTGAATGCTAGAATGGTAGCTGTTGCTATACACAAATTCCGCCAAAGGCAAGAACTGGTCCAATTGACCACCAAACTCCAAAACACAAGCCCGTAGCATGTCCTCAAGGATCTAAATAGTGCGCTCTGACTGGCCATTAGTCTGCGGGTGGAAAGCTGTGCTCAGGTCAACCCGGGTGCCCAACTCATCCTGAAAGGTCCTCCAAAAGCTAGACGTGAACTGAGAACCCCGATCTGATATAATAGAAACTGGCACCCCATGAAGTCGAACCACCTCAAGAATGTAGATACGATCCAACCTCTCGGCACTAAATGAAGACTGAATAGGAAGGAATTATGCTGACTTGGTCAATCGATCAACGATGACCCAAATACTATCAACTCCTCTTTTGTCCGCGGTAGACCAACCACAAAATCCATAGTAATGCGGTCCCACTTCCACTCCGGAATGGGTAATCCCCGAAATTCACCACCAGGCCTCAAATGCTCAACCTTTACCTGCTGGCAGCACAAGCAACAAGAAACAAAGTCAGCAATATCTCGTCTCATGCCACTCCACCAGTAATGTTGTCTCAAAACACGATACATCTTCGCTGTACCCGGATGGATAGAATATCTAGACTCATTAGCCTCATAAAGTATCATCTATGCCAAATCTCTAACTCTCGGGACACAGATGCAACCGGCGAATCTCAACACTTCATCAGGATCTAAGGTAGCCTGATCACCATCACCCGTTAACACTCGATCTCTAAGGGACCCCAAGGCCTTATCCCCAAACTGACAACCACGGATCCTATCATACAAAGAAGACTGAACTCCCATATAAGCCAAGACGCGTCTAGAATCTAAGATATTTAATCGAACAATGCTATTGGCTAAAAACTGAATGTCCAAAGCCAAGGGTCTCTCACCCGCAGATAAGAATGCTAAACTACCCATACTCACCGCCTTTCGGCTCAAGGCATCCGCTACCACGTTCGCCTTGCCCGGATGATAGAGAATGGAGAGATCATAATCCTCCAGGAGCTCAATCCAACGATGTTGCCTCCAATTATGGTCCATCTGGCTCATGATGTACTGAAGACTCCTGTGGTCGGTATAGATCTCACATCGAACTCCATACAAGTAGTGCCTCCAAATCTTAAGCGCGAAAACTACCGCCGCGAACTCCAAGTCATGGGTGGGGTAGTTGCATTCATGGACATTAAGCTTTATCGACGCATACGCAATAACCCGGCCCTGCTGCATCAATACAAAACCCACACCAGACGCGTCACAATAAATCGTGAAACCCTCGCCCTCAATCGGAAGAGTCAATATAGGAGCGCTAGTAAGCAACTCCTTGAGTTTCAGAAAGCTCATCTAACACTCCTCCGACCACACAAAAGGAATATCTTGGCGAGTCAACCGAGTCAAAGGAGCTGCAATAGTAGAAAATCCCTCAACAAAACGCCTGTTGTAACTCGCTAAGCCGACAAAGCTACGAACCTCAGTAACAGAATTGGGTCTGTCCCAATCACGAATAGATTCAATCTTAGTCGGATCTACCCTAATACCTTCCTTGGACACCACGTGCCCCAAGAATGCTACAGACGTAAGCCAAAACTCGCACTTTGAGAACTTGGCATAAAGCCGCTGATCTCTCAAAATCTGGAGCACTATCCTTAAATGCTGCTCATGCTCACTACGGCTCCGCGAGTATACCAATATGTCATCAATGAAAATGATAACAAATGAATCAAGGTATGGCCTGAGCACACATGTCATCAAGTCCATAAAGACGGCTGGGGCATTAGTCATCCCAAAAGACATAATAAGGAACTCATAATGGCCGTAACGAGTCCTAAATGCGGTCTTAGGGATGTTTGCTTCTCTAATCCTCTGCTGATGGTACCCAGACCTCAAATCAATCTTAGAAAATACGACGGCACCCTGAAGCTGATCAAACAAATTAGGGTAACGGTTTTTCACCGTCACCTTGTTCAGCTGCCTGTAGTCAATGCACATCCTCAAAGTCCCATCCTTCTTTTTCACAAACAGAACAAGAGCACCCCAAGGCGACACACTCGGACGAATGAACCCTTTCCTAAGAAGTCCTCTAACTGAACGCTGAGCTCTCTGAGCTCTGCAGGAGCCATCCGATAAGGCGGAATAGAAATAGGACGGGTGTCGGGCTCCAAATCTATGGCAAAATCAATGTCACACTTTAGGGGTAGGCCAGGTAGATCTGTAGGGAAAACATCTGTATACTCTCTAACCACAGGAACTGAGTCAACTGAAAAGCCCTCCCTACTCACATCTCTGATATGGGCCAAATAAGCTAAACACCTAGAAGCAACCAACCGCCTAGCCCGAATAAAAGAGATGATTCCCGTTGGTGTGTGACTATAAGCAGCCTGCCACAACACTTGGAGAACATCAGGCATGGATAAGGTAACAGTCTTGGCATAGCAATCTAAGACCACATGATAGGGGGATAACCAGTCCATGCCCAAAATCACATCAAAATCAATCATATCTAGCATAATAAGATCAGCTCTAGTATCATAACCCTGGATAGTCACTAAGCAAGATCGCAATACTTGATCCACTACTAAGAACTCACCTACCGGGGTCGAAACATGAACCGGCTTTGCCAAAGACTCGAACCTCATACCCAATCGGGGAGCAAAATAAGTAAATACAGACGAGAATATGGACCCTGGATCAAATAATATTGTAGTAGGCTAATGGCATAAGAAGAGCGTACTTGAGATGATATTGTCAGATGCCTCAGCCGCCGCCCTTGCCGGGGCTGCGTAGAAATGGCCCTGAGCACCTCTGCCTGGCGCACCCGGTATACCACCTGACGTGCCTCCCCGAGCTCCACCCCTGGGAATATAGGCGGTGCCAACCTCAGAAATACCCCGAGCATCTTCTGATCCCGCAGTGGCATCTCTCTAACCTCTAAGTCTGGTGGGGCGGCCACATGAACTGGTGGCGGCTGAACTTGCAGCACTGGGGCTGGGGCTGGTACTGTTGGGGATGATGCATGTCGCATATCCCCAATAGCTACTAATATCTGAGTCAAGAGGGAATGAAGATCAGGTGCTGGAACTGGTGCAGGTGGTGGCTGGGCTGGCCCCGGCCCCAATGGCTGTGGCGGTACATGCACTGCATGAGGCTCCTCCTCCCTATCCCTGTCCGGTGTTGCGGCCCTACCTCAACCTCGGGGACGACGTCTATCCCAAGTTGCGGCTCCGGGTGCATCTCCCTCGAACGCACCGCCTCGCGTGTGAGCCATCTTGTAATAGAGTGAAACAATGGAGATTTTATGAAACAAACAAGATACACGCAATATGAATTTAAAAAAAATGGATATCTTCCTTAACACATCATGTAGCCTCCCGAAGATAAGTTACGGACGTCTCCTCATCGATCCGCAGGACTCTACTAGATGTTAGCTCTGTAAAAGTGAGACTGTTGAACCTGGGGCTCTGATACCAACTTGTCACGACCCAATTTCTCGAGCCATGAATGCACCTACTATAACCCACCAGTAGGTAAGCCAAACCGTAACCCAGAACAACACGTAATGGGTGTGAGGGTAGAAACTAAACAAGACTAAGCAAAATTACTAAAACAACATAAGCAAACAAAAACATAAATACAATTAAGGATCCCTCCCAGAACCTGAAAGTCACTAATACAGAGCTACCAACAAAACGAGTACAAGTCCCAACAGTGGACCACCGAAACTAGACTGTCTCGAAAAGTAAAAGACAAGTCTTTATATAAACAGATTGAGACTGAAATAGTACAAAACACAGTGTGCTCACCCTTTTTACCAGACCAGAAATGCTCCAAACTCGATCAACGCTGGCTACTGGTGCTCGGACCTGCATCACAAACATGAGTACCAAATAACAGGTACCCACTAGGCATCATAGGCCGACTAAACTAGAAAAGTAAAGCAATATGAAAAGACGGAATCACATAACTAGAGGTCAAGAACGGAAGGCTAAGTAACACAATAATGCACACGAGTGTATAATGATCTAACTAAACTAATATAAATAAGCTAACTACACCTAAATGGACCCCCCATAAGCTACACTCATGCGCAAGTTAAAATAAAACCCGAATGGACCCCCATAAGCTCGACGAGTACAAAAAATGACTATAACTTAAGGAGAATAGAACTGAAGGCCAAAGAACACCGAACCAAATAGTAGAATCTGACGGTACAGAGGTCAGGCCTTGAACCGGACGCTCACCAGAATTACACAAGTAGCCAATTGCAAACAAAAAGTAACTGAGGCCGGACCTCTAACCGGATGCTCTACATACTTGAGGCCGGACCTCTAACCGGATGCTCTACATAAGTATGTGGATGGTCGAGGCCGGACCTTAAGTCCGGATACCCGACAAAGATGTCGATATAGCTTCTGAAAGAGTCTTTATCTATCCATAATCATAGTTACCCGTGGAACACCATTCAGACTTAGCTAATCAATGTAAGTCCTTGATGCCGAATCGAAACTCAACTTTGAATCGCAGAGCGGAATTCATTGTCACTAACGTAACTCGAGAAGCCGTAACATCGAAGAAATAATGATAACTATCGCTGGAGCGAGCTCATTGTCTAGCTAAATACCAAACTATCAGACTCAAGTCTGCTACATCAGTCTACAAGGCTTTAAGCTGGCCGAGCGACGTCGGGGCTATACTAAGTCCTACCGACTTTGAATCATGCATTTCTAAGGAAAACCCTAGTCAAACCTAAACTAGGGCCCAACATAATTCTGATAACCAGTATTCAAACATACAAGTAATCCATATAGCAAAGAAGGTCAATTAATAACAATAAACATGCTCACAGTTATACGATAATTCTCAGAAAAAGGCCAAAAATATGATTTTTAACACCTATGCATGATCCAATAACTACCCAACCCAAATCCCAACTAATCAACATGCATTCACATGTTCGAGTTCAATCTAAGAAGGGAAACCGTAGCCTACCTGAATGCAGATCACGCGCATTCCAAAAATCACTTCCCCGGTGCTTTTACTTTCTGAAAGGACTCGAAACATGGATACACTATCAAAATTAGAGTCACAACGTTATTACGGTCATTTAAACACTAAAATCGCAAGAAACGGAGATGGGTCAATTTCGCGGTCAAAATAGAAAAACTGGGATCCGCATTGAGAAATCCAGAATTCACCCCAAATAAAAGTGCTAAACAACTTTCAAAACTTGCGTACCAGAATGGAACACAATTCGGGACTCAAGACAGTCCCAACATGAACATGCAACCAAAAATCCAAATTCTACGCTAAAAATCAGCAGCAATGGCAGCAGCTATTTACAAGAATTTACCAAAAATGAAGGTCCAACAGCCAAAATCAGTCACACCACGATGATCCTCACGAAAAACCCCACAATATAGCCTCTTGAATCACTAGATTCGGACCTAAAATTGCCAAGAAATCACCTTCTAAAAGTTTCCCAAAAGTTGAGCTCGAAAATAAGCTATGACAGCAGTTAAAACACAAACTTTACCTCAAATCGGGTCCCCAAATCAGATTCCATGCTCACCAATACGTTGCCCTCGAAAAGTCTCACAATTTAGCCTTTTGAATCGCCCAATTTGGAGTTCTATAGCTCAAAATATCAAAATTTTAAAGTAAAACACAAAGACTGAAAATTGGGCTTTTATAAGGACGAAGCTGGTCACTAATAAAACCAAAAATCTGGTCCTGAAAACCCCAAATTCTGGTCATTAAAGGGCTGCACCAGATTTCAGCTGTCTAATTTCTTTAAAGTCTCAGACGGGTGCTCGGAATCCTTTCGGAACCTGATAAAAATAAAATAGATATGCTACCCTACCAAGGTCGACATTCCGGACTCAATGGCGCAGTCGAAATTTCAATCAGAGGTCATCTCGATAAAATGTGAGTCCCACTTCCATTGACCATTTTAAGTCAAAAACCACAAAAGGGCTCGAAAAAATATTAAAAACCTCAGAACACGAAAGAAGAGTCAAACTAGACCAAACTCGACATTCCGGAGCTAGCCGCGCTGATGGAATTCTCATCCGAGCGCGTTTACTCAGAATGTTGACTAAAGTCAAACTTAGCCTTTAACTTTAAGTTAAAACGCCTAAGCACACCAACTCACACTGAAAACTTTGGGAGTCATGTCGACAATGCCACTAGCCTAAAATGACCCTTCCGGAACTGATGGAATCGTCAGAATTTGATTCTGATGTCATCCTCTTGAATTTTTTATCGAAAATGATCGTTCAAAGTTCATAAGCTCCAAAAATAGTAAAACTCACACAATAACCAAACGAACGACCAGGTGACCAATCTGTCAGTCCCAGCAAGTCATAAATGACTTGGGATCGCTATAGGAACGCTCTAAACGATGCACAGAAGATAAAACACTAAAAATGACAAGCAGGGTCATTACAATATCCTTTTCGGGTTTTTTTTTTTAGATTTTCTTCTTCACTACTTGTATATCTTTTTTCTCCTCCTCCTTAGGATATAGTTTAGGTTGTATGATTAATCATTCTTTTTTATCATGCCTATGTAACTTGAGAACATCATCACAATTGATTTTGATCCACTTCTTCATGATTTCTCCATTCTTTTTTTTTTCATTCCAATATTATTCCTCTTTGAAAATTCATTCATAAACCTCAACCTTCATCCAGGCTTAACTAGGCTTTGTTTTGTTGTGATTGGATATGTTTATCTTTAATATTTTTTAACCGTTGAAGTAAGAGAGAAAACACCCTTTCCCCAATAAAATAGAAGAAAGTGATGAAAAAATTGAAAGGTAAGAGGCGGGGTGAATTAAAATACTGTGGTCCACTTGAGATAGTGAGAAGTTGACTTTTCTTGCATGTTAGCTTCATGGAATAAAATAATCAAAGATACAGAATATAAAGAAAGACAATATTTTATATCAATTTGGATCATCAATGTGGTACTTAGTTCCGTTTCCTTGGGTTTCAAGAGTTACCTTTAAAGCTGGATGAGAACTTTTGGTTTGGACAATAATGTAAACCTAGAATCCTACATGATGTCAGAGTTTACTATCTTAACACAACTTATACTCGTACAACATTATTCTTCTCTTTACTCCCTACTTTATTCTTGTCATTGTTTTATATTATTTCATAACACGTTATCAGCACGATTGTTCTATTATTAAAGAATTATGATAGAAGACGAGAAAAGTGCAAAAGAGATCTTGCATAAGTTATGCAACAAGGTTCTCATAACCGTAAAGTAAGATTTATCTTTACATTATAATTATTTATGTGAAAGATCTGGAGTTACCATCTTGAGTGAGTATTTAAAGAGGCTTGTTGACTTTTTATACGTTTAATTTTAACCGATTGAGAAGAGAACTCCTTAATTTATTTTAATAATTGAATAAGAACACTTTAGTGAAAGGTATGTTTTCAAACTTTATATGAGGTATGTGATCTATTAAGCTATATTTATTAACTACTAATGTAAATTATAATAAATCAATAATCTCAAATTTGAGTGCAATTATAATGTACGATTATATTAATGATCATCGAAAGTGATAAAATTACAATTATTTTGAAGGCCTGAGGCTGAGCCTCATTGGGGTAAAACGATAGGTTTAAGTTTTATCGCACCAAAAGAATAAGACGATGGATTTACTTCCAATCCCACAAGATTCATTCTCTAAATGGAATGAGGTGTAAGCCACCATTCTAGGTGTGGAAAGATTTTGACCTTTGGTCAATGATGTGGTATCACCAAGAATGTGTCGAAGAAGACATGTATTATAGAAAAGTTTCATGCTTTATCTTCAAACTTGTATTGGACAGTGAAATTGAGACACATTCTATAGTAAATAAGAAGTTTATAAATTCCAATACTTTCTTAATTTGGAATGATTGTCTGGGACATCATAGACAAATTATGGAAAAATAAAATGGAGATCCATTGAAGGACCTAAAAATTCTTTTAAATGGAGAATTTTCTTGTACTTCTTGTTAGCAAGGCAAGTTAATTGTGAGACCATCATAAACGAAAGTTGAGATTGAATATCCTTCATTTTAGTAACGTATACAGATATTTGTGGACCTATTCATCCACATAGTGGATTGTTTAGATAATTAATGGTCCTAATAGATGTTTCTTCTAGATGGTCTCATATGTGCCTATTGTTATCTCGCAACTTGATGATTGAAAAATATTATTAACACAAATAATATGATTTCAGACACAATTTTCTGATAATCTGATTAGTCTATTCAGTGATGGGATCACGACTCACCTAAGAGGTAGAGTAATTGAGAAAAAATAAATTTGAAATTTACTCTCAGAGTATTAAAGTTGAGATTTGCTCATATAATAGTAACAAGTTGAAAATTTACTAAAGCAAAAGGCACATGACATAGTAAACATGGACTTTACATGTACTAATAATTTGGTCATTCCAAAGATATGCATACACAATAATAGATATACATTGAAGAACTAGAAGATTGTTCAAGAATTCTTTACGTTGCTTGTTGTCGTGATAAATTCATTAGATCAACTAATGGTGAGACTAAATTCCTAAATTCTGAAAGGTATTAAAGGTGAATATGAACCCATTTACCTACATGTGATATGATAAAGAGATGTATCTATAAGATAAGCACATGTGCGTTTGTTGTCAACTTGTAGTTTGACACTCACAAAATTGTTTGTGAAAGATAATTAAGTTAAGAGCACAACTTTCAGAATATGAAATCAAGATAATTCATCATAATTTGATAAATATTCAAGCTGATGTGACATTAGATTCTTTAAATAAATAGTCAATCATTACTTATGAGAACAAAGTATCACGGTCTAAAAAATAATGTAGTTGTATGTATCAAACCAATAAATTATGATCAAATTTTCTTTCAATTGATTTATGGTCATAGATCAAATATTTTCATCTAATTATTTTATGTATTATATAGTCAATGAATATAAAATGATGCATAAAGATAGAGTCTCCAAAAGATTAAGATATATATTAGTTTGTCTAACATAAGGGAGAGATTAGAAGCAACACAAGAGTTGTAAATACTCCTATTAAATGTCCCTTAAGTATAGAATCTATTACATGCATGAAGCATTAAAGACTAATCAATTCTAAATAAAATAATCCTTGAAAAACGGAAGATCAAAGAATTAAAATGATCATAATTAGGAGAGAATGTGCTCTTGGAGAGCCTACGACAATAACCCTTAATGAAACCTCATGAGAGAGGTAGCTACCAAAAGATAATGAAGTGATGAGATCTCAATAAGTTATGTCATATTGTGAATCAATATAAAATGCTATATCGTTGACGATATCTTTGATACAATAGCACACAATATTGTAAAAAGATTATTATGATATAAATTCTACTACTATAAAAGCATGTTGGTGTAGAAATAATTATCAAGTGAAAACTAGAATAATGTATCTTGGTAAGCGTAAAGCCTATTTAGCTTATTTGACTTGTAATCTGGGCACTAGAAAATCTCATACATTTAATATTAAATGTTGTCACTTCCAAAAATTGATATGAAAATATTTGATGAATTCAAAATTTAAAGCATATACAAGTTTTTGAAAAGCTTTTTTATAATCCTCAAAATGATTAAACAAATTCAAAATGTATAAAGCAATAAAAGTATTGTTATGCAAGTTGATGACTAGAATTAATTCTTGAAGAGTTTTCAAACGGCAATAGATCATTCACTTAAAGAAGTTGAAGTAAGGAACTTGCAAAAATCTTTGATCATGAAGGGAAGATTAATAAGAGGAAATAGAAGGAAACATATTTCGTCAAAACATTTATACACTCCTCAGCTCCCACGAATGAAGCTATCAATATGCAACATGTTTGTTCAAGTAATAATATAGTTGATTTATCCACCAAGTCTCTATCAACTACAACGTAGTTATTTATCATTCAATGAATGACTGATAAAGGATCCATTGATATTAATCTAATCCAATTAGAATGCTTCAACACTCAAATATGCAGGCATTCCAATAAAAAAAAGAAGAAAAGAAGAAAAAGAAGGAGAAGAAGAAACAAGAATCGTCGCCTTTAGGGCAGAACTACCGGAAAACTTTCAAGAAGATGGTACACAAGCTTGGAAAATAAAGATTCAGGTCTTTGAGTTGATGTTCTCATTAGGGGAAGTTAATACGTGATGTACTCTTTTTCCCTCACAAGGTTTTGTCCCATTAGGTTTTCCTTGTAAGGTTTTTAATGAGGCATCAATAACGCGTATTATTAGATATGTGTAATCTTTTTCCTTCTCTAGATTTTTTTTTCACTGGGTTTTATCTAATAGGGTTTGACAAGACACATAATCAAACAAACATTCATTGGGGGAGTGTTATAAACATATTTGTATTATAGTGTATGTCTAATTATGTGGGTCCTTTTAGGATAAGGTTAAGAATACTACTTGGGGATCAAGTTAAGTTTTCCCTATAAATAAAAGGGTTTTCATTCATTATATATAAGATCCATGAATCCTTAATATACTTCAAGATGAATAAGAAATCTTCTCTTTTCTCCCTACTTTATTCTTATAATTGTTTTATATTATTTCACAACAAATATATATTTTTGGAGGGCCAAAGACTCACATTTTAAAATATAGTGAAAAATAATTAGTTCTATATAAGAACATAATGAATTCATAGTGAATAAAAGTTAAAAGCTTAACCCATTTGACTAATTCATACTTTACTCATAGTTTACCCATATTTTATCCATATTTTTATGAATTGAATATGGATATCAATTAATATTTCACTCATGTAAAAATTCACTCATCCAACCATTAAAATATGGACGGATTACCAAAATAAAAAATTTATTTTACCGGCACTAAGAAAAATACATCTCTATTAGATATATTACTAAGAGATCTTATGAGCTAAAACACTATTTTCGAAGCACAAAGAAAACGGACCAAAGTCATTCAAATCAACAGTAGGATCAACAATAAGAGCCTTCGTATCATCTAAGGATATCTCAAAATCATCAAGCCATACACTACCATATTAGTATTTTTGTTAATGTTGATATGGTCCGTATTTCATAGGTCCATTATCCCACTTCATGGACTCATTATTCCCCTAATGGGAAGGTAGTTAACTACACATTATCCCACTACATGGATCCACTATCCTACTATTCTAGTGGTTGGTAACTTTCCATAGTCTCTTAATCGTTCTTGATGAAAGCACGACTATAAATAAGTCATTTGGTTCAAAGGTCTCTAAGCACATTACTTTTAAAAAATCCATGTCATCTAAGAGTGAGGTTTTTGAGTTCTTAGAAGATATTTGAATAAAAGAAAAATTGTAGACTCTGACTATATCACTAACAATGGTTGGAGATATGTCGATCACACTATATTTCCGCTGCGTCATTGCTCTATCATGTCTAACATTTGACATCAGAGCCATTGAATTTTCTTTGCTTTGTTAATTTTTGGAATTCTCTAAAATCGCTCTCAAAATGGTTCTTAAAAATTCAGATCTTGTTTTGAAGTTTTTGAAACATTTTCTAATAATAAAAGGCAAAGAAATTATTGTTTTGTTGCATAATGTTCAACGATAAATCTTGTATATGATTTTGAGTCAATATTTAGTGATTCATTAATTTTATTTGATTGAGATTTAGCCACAACAATCTTAATTAAATGATATTGTATATTATATTTTAATTTGGATCACTTAAATAAATAAATGTCTAAGTGGTCTAGAATGTATTTGATTATAGTTTAGCCACAACATCTTTAATTATACAAAATTTTAAAGTTAAAGATCAAAATAAAGAAATTTTTAGACATTAAAATTGTAATTAATTGTGCATGACATGATTACTTAATTTCCATAATTAATTAAGATGAAATATTAAATACTTTTCATAATTACCCACAAAAATTGTGTATGAGAGTTTAATTGTTTTGTCATAAAGATAGAATATCATGTTATTAAATTGATAATTTTATCATAAATATGAATCGAATTGAATTAAAACTTTAGTCCACATGCAATTTTTATGCTAGTAGTTTCAATTTTATATTACTTGCCTCAAATTTATGTTAAGTATGTATGTATATTTTTTGCAGTTATGCAACATGCAAATTTCTCCGATATTTGTGATATTCCTGAACTGAATGGTGAGAACTATAAGATTTGGAAGGAGAGAATTCTCCTTCACTTACAGTATATGAATATTGACTATGCTATCAGGAAAGACGAGCCAGTTATTAATGAAATCAACACTCAAGATGAGATTTTTCTTCATGAACAATGGGAACGCTTTAACTATTTGAGTGTTATATTCATTAAGATCAAAATCTCTGTTGGTATTCGTGGTTCTGTTGAACAACATAACAATGTCAAGGCATTACTGAAGGCTATTGATGAACACTTTGAGACTTCAGATAAGGCACTTGTCAACACCTTAATTATGAAATTCTCATCAATGAGGCTCAGACTATATTATGAAAATGCAAGAGTTAGCGGCTCAACTAAAGATTTTTTGAGATAAAAATGTCTGAAACTTTTCTTGTATATCTTGAATACTCTACCTACACAGTATGGTCCCCTTAAGATCTCTCTTATGACTCGCATAAAGATAAATGGACTATTAATGAAATCATGGTCGTGTGTTTTCAAGAGGAAGGTCGACTACGGATGGAAACAAGAATAAGTGCATTCACGAATACTCAAGGAAAGAAGGTCAATAAAGACAACAAGAGGTCTAAAGGAAAGGCACCACTTGATACTGACATAAAATAAAGAAGCCAAATGTCGCTTCTTTAGAAAGAAGGGGTACATAAGGCAGGATCATGTCAAGTTTCAACAATGACTTGTTAAGAAAGGTACTCTATCTCTCTTGTTTGTTATGAAACTAATATGATTTATGTCAATCATAACACGTGGTGGATTGGTTCTGCTTAGACAATCCATATTACGAATTTCTTACAGGATTTAAGAAACCTGCGAAAGTCAGTGGGAGCTGAGCGAAACATCTATTCTGGAAACAAGATGCAGTCGCATGTCAAAGCTATTGGGGCAAGCAATTTAGTTCTTATTAGTGGTTTTATTTTAGAGTCAGAAAAGACTTTTTCTGTTCCTAATTTTTCTAGGAATTTAATTTCAGTATCAAGACTTGTACCTTTGGGATATTCCTTCTTTCTAGAAGCTGATTCCAAACTATTTTATAAATCTAAACTTGTTGGATATGATACACTGTTTGATGGTATTTTCTCTATTAATTTACAAAATGATTCCACTCATACTGTTATGCATGTACAAGCTGACATAAGATTCCTCTATCTTATTTCATCGGAGATTAGGAAATATCTCCATTGATAGAATTAAAGATTACTAAGTGATAGAGTACTTAGTACTTTAAATTTTACTACTTTTGATACTTGTACGGCCTGCATTAAAGGCAAGCAGATGAACAAGTCAAAGAAAGGTGCCAAGAGGACTTCAACCATATTAGAAATCATACATTCAGATATATGTTATCCAAACATGGACGCATATGGTCAGAAATACTTTATCACTTTTATAGATGATTACTCACGATATATGTATCTCTATATGCTTCATAATAAGAGCCAAACATTAGAAGCCTTCAAAGTTTACAAGGCTGAAGTAGAGAAACAATGCAAAAAACAAATTAAGATTTGTGACAACTGATAGAGGTGGTGAGTATTACGGTAGATATATAGAAGATGGACAAGCACAAGGTTTGCTTGCAAAGTTTCTTCAACAAAATGGAATTGTCGCCTAATATATTATGTATGGTTCTCCGGATCAGAATGGTGTAGCAGAAAGAAGAAACTGAAATTATTGGACATAATGCGTAGTTCATTAAGTAGCTCTAAGCTACCTAAGTCTTTGTGGATTGAATCTTTTAAAACAACGTATATATTAAACGAATTTCCAACCAAGGCTATTCCAAAGACTCCTTTTGTGTTATTCAAAGGTTGGAAACCTAGTTTGACACATATACGTGTATGGGGATACCCGTCTGAAGTTACAATTTATAACCCACAAGAAAAGAAACTGGATCCTAGGACCATTAGTGGATATTTCACTGGATATGCCTAAAGGTCTAAAGGATATTCCATCTAACAATACTAAAATTGTTGAATCAAGAAATGCAAAATTTCTTAAAAATGACTTAATTAGTGGGAGTAATCAATTTCATAATATAATTTCTACAAAAGATCAATCTTCCAATTCAAGTCAAAATGGTTATTGTACATAATATCCCTCAAGTTCAATTGTGTGTTGAGCAACCAATCAATGAGATTCCACGACTGCTGAAAACATGCATATAGATCAAGTTGTTCAAGTAATTCCTGAAATTATTGAACAACTAGTTGAACAACATGATCCACAGAAAATGTTGGTGCAACATTGAAAAGATCTACTAGAGAAAGAAAATCAGCAACTCCTAGTGACTTTGTTGTGTATTTGCAACAATATGACATTGGAGTTTAAAATGATCCAGAGCTTTTTTCACAGGTAATGAATTCTAAAGAATCTGAATTATGGTACAATGTCATGAAAGAAGAAATGAATTCTATGAAAAGTAATGAGGTATGGGATCTTGTCGATTTGCCTAATGGTGTTAAAACCATTGGATGTAAATGAGTCTTTAAAGCTAAAAGGATTCATCAGGCAACATAGAAAGATATAAAGCAAGACTCGTTGCTAAAGGATTCACTCAAAATGAAAGAATTGATTACACAGAGACATTTTGTCTTGTGTCGAAAAAGGATTTCTTGCGCATTATATTGACATTAGTACCACACTTTGACTTAGAATTGCAACAGGTGGATGTGAAAATCGAATTTCTTAATGGTGATCTAGAGGAAAAGGTTTTTATATGAAATAACGTGAAGGATTCTCCTCTAGTAATGGTGAACACTTGGTATGCAAGTTAAAAGGATTCTCCTCTAGTAATGGTGAGCACTTGGTATGCAAGTTAAACAAATCCATATATGGACTAAAACAAGCTTCCCGTCAATGGTATTTGAAATTTCATAATATTATCTCTTCATTCGACTTCGTTAAGAACGTTACGGATGAATGAATATACCATAAAATCAGTGAGAGTATTTCCTTAGATCCATTTGTGGATGATATCTTACTTGAATCCACTGACAAGGGAATGATATATGACGTGAAACAATTTATGTCTAAAAGTTTTGAAATGAAAGATATGGGTGATGCATCTTATGTTATTAGTATTAAGATTCATCGAGATATACATCAAAGTACCTTAGGTTTATCTCAAGAACCATATATCAATAAACTTTTAAAGAAGTTCCGAATGAAAAATTGTTCACCAAGTGTAGCTCCTATAGTGAAGGGTGACAAGTTCAATTTGAATCAGTGCCCGAAGAACGATCTTGAGAGCGAACAAATGAAGAACATTTCTTATGCTTCTGCTATCGAAAGCTTCATTTCTTATGCTTTTGTTGTCGAAAGCTTGATGTATGCTCAAGTTTGTACAAGACCTAACATATCATTTGTTGTTGGAATTTTAGGAAGATATCAGAGTAATCCAGGTCTTGACCACTAGAAAGATGCAAAGAAAGTCTTAAGATATCTTCAAGGAACAAAAGACTACATGTTTATGTACAAACGAACAGATGACTTGGAAGTCATTGGCTACTCTGGTTTAGACTTTGTTGGCTTTGTTGATTCACAGAAATCAACTTCACGATAAATATTTATGTTAGCTAGTGGAGCTATATCTTGGAGAAGTACCAAACAGACTCTAGTTACTACTTCCACTATGGAGGTTGAGTTTGTTTCTTGTTTCGAGGCTACTATACATGGTGTATGGTTAAAGAGTTTTATTTTTGCACTTAAAATTGTCGACTCTATACCTAAGTCATTAAGGTTATATTGTGACAATTCAGCTGTTGTCTTTATGGCTAAGAATAATAAATATGGTAGTCGAAGCAAGCATATCGACGTTAAATATCTAGCCATAAAAGAAAGTGTTGAAGACAAGAAAATGGTCATTAAACATGTTAGCATTGAAGTAATGTTATCTGATCATTTAAATAAAGGCATGCCACCACAAAAATTTAAGGATCATGTAGTCACAATGGGACTTAGTCCACTATGTAAAATTTTGTTATAATAATAAATGTTTATGAAACTCTATTTTATATGATATTTCGAGTTAACTGTGTGCACATTCAGTTTTTTTTTCAGAAATATTGCTAAAGTATGGATCTTGAATAAATATTGAGTTTATCATTAATTATATGGGCTAAAGTTAGAGATATAGTGCATCGTGATACATGCAAGATCCTGATCGTTGTATGAGAAACTATCACCATGATTCATGTGTTATATTTCATTAATTAGATTAGAATACACGTATCAAGTGGGAGAATGTTAGCATTTTTGTTAATGTTGACATGGTCTGTATTACATGGGTCCATTATCCCACTTTATGGGACTCATTATCCCACTATGGGAAGGTAGTTACTACCTATTATCCCACTAACGGGAAAGTAGCTAACTACCTATTATCTCACTACATGGAGCCAGTATCCTACTACTCTAATGGTTGGTAACTTTCCATAACCTCTTAACCGTTCTTGATGGAAGCACGGTTACAAATATGTCATTTGGTTCAAAAGTCTCTAAGCACATTACTTCTAAAAACTACATACCATCTAAGAGTGAGGCTTTGAGTTCTTAGAAGATTTTTGAAGCAAAGAAGAATTGTAGACTTCGACTATATCGCTAACAGTGGTTGAAAGTATGTCGATTACATTATATTTATGTTGCGCCATTGCTTTGAAATATCTAACATACCATACATAAATGGAATATCACCAGAAAACTCAGATCTGAAACCATCTTTAAAGAGAAATTCATTCACAACAATACGATTTTCCAACACAAGGGTTTTAAGTTACCTAGTTTCTTTTGAAATACAGAGGTTTGCATAAAATAGACGAGCAGATTCTTCATAGAACTCTAGTCTACAAAGACATAATAATAAAAATAGTTTTTGAGCTTTAAAGATAAGTATTACTGCGCAGTGAGAAGCTTTCAGCTATTCCAAGTTAATCACTCGTCCTGGAACTACAGGTCGTTTCTTGAAAGAGAAACTTTCACTGTTGCTCAATGCTCTAGAACATGTGCATGTCCTCCAATCCAAAAGACGAGGAGAAATTTGAATGATCCTTCTTGTTCTCCTTCTTATTTTAATAGAGAGTTATTTATTAAAACATGAGTGTTGAACAATTTACTTTGCTTCAGATCAAGTAAAGGAGAGTGAAAGGAAATAAATTTTAGGGGAGTCGAAAGGGGCATGGATGACATTTTGAGAAAGGTTGTGTACCTGATGTGAGTCGTTTTCAAAGAATAGGAAGAGGAATAATATTGAGAGATTGAGAGGAGTTAGGGGTATTATTTAAGGAGGCAAAGAAGATGAAGATGTGTTTAGGAGAATGAAATGATTTGACAGTTGAGTAAAGAACAAAGAAGACAGAAAAAATGAATCATCTTGGGCCATAAAAAAGGTAACATAATTAATGTGGTCAATGATTGCAGAAGGAAAGTAGAGAAATAAATATATTTAAGGACTAAAATATATAATTCAAAGACAATCATATTATAGTTGTGAATTTTATGAAAAAGTTGTGACTTTTACGAAAGTTGTCACCTTTCCGAAGGTTATAACTTTTCTAAATAGTTGTGAAGTTTTTGATAAGACACAACAAACATGTGTTCACATTATTCTTTATTGTCTATAAATAGAGGAATTTCCTCTCATTTTAAAACAACGAAAATTTCAAACTTCTTATTCTTCTTCTGTACAATTAAATATTTGTGTACTTTGCTCCTGTTGAGTTGCTCTCTGACGCCATTGCTTATGTTTCAGATCCTCATATTTTTTTAGAATCATAAATTTATGCTTATGTTATAAAGGATAAATGATAAGATGTTATAATTTTATTTTCCTTTACATTATTAATGATCGTTACAACGTAATCTTGTATGTAAAATAATATAATGATTTACTTTTAAAGGCCGATATATTTTAAGTATTATTTTACAAATTACGTGAAATTAAATTCCCATGTGAAGCAGTGGTAATTTTATTAGTTTTGAAGGAAAAAAATCTTTCTTCAAGCAAGGACTTTGTAAAAATATCTACTAATTGATTTTCAGAATCGAAAAAAGCGAGAGAAAAATTTACATTTACAGCATGATCTCCAATAAAATGATGCTTAATGTCAATATGTTTGACTCAGGCTAATAACACTAGCATTATCACAAAAAAAAGAAGGAACGACTTCATAGGACAAATTATAGTGTAAAAAGTTGATGCATCATCAATAAAAGTTGACTACCGCAGCTTTAGACAAAAAGTTATTCAGACTCAATAGTTACAGGTCTACAATAGTTTGTTTCTTATTGTGCCAAGATATGAGAGACTGCCCCAATAATTGAAGTGTTTCACTTGTGCTTTTTCTATTATTTTTCGTCATCCTACAAAATCAACATCTATTTTGTCATTTTTGGACTATTTTACCACCACCCCTCCCTGATTTCTAATCCTATCAATATGGGTATCGTTAAAATTATTTTGATGAACTCTTTTCACACTTGATAGTTGGGGTCATTTCAGTGATTTTGTGGTTGAGGAAGTTGTTCAGTAGAGTTTTTGGAGTGATGTTTAGACCTTGAGGTAGGTTTAGCTATTCCTCTTTTATACTTAGAGGAAGTAATCTTTCTGATAAAGTCCACTATGAAATGAATTGTTGTATGAATTTTAGAGATCAATAAGTGTTTCCCTTCTTGTTTAGGTCATGTGATGTCTATTTGTGATGCTTAGAATGTGCGGAGGATTGTATGGCAACTTTAATAATTGCTGAAACCTGTGATATTTGAATAATTACCAGAGTGAGGGCTTGTGTGGCTTATCTTTATAATGGACATTTATATGACCGAGTTAAGGGTTTGAGTTGATTTTTGAAACGTCTTAAAATGAAAGAAATACTTGTCTAAGTGGTAAAGATTTAATATTTCAAATGGATTCCTCCACTATACCTTATCATTTAAGGTTGTGTTTCATGACTTATTAAGTTTGAGAACTTTATGTTATTCACAATCCTTGATGAATGGATAATACCTTTGTGTTGTATGTATTGTAATGTGTTCATCCTCATTCAAAATATAATTGTTCATGGGAATATGAGAAAGTGGAGAAATATTATTTTTTAGAAAGAAAATGTGATACCTTACTTATATCGTTGACCACGAGTTAGGTGGAAATTTGATGAAATATTGAGATTATAAGATTGATATATGAACAACTAGTCTTCATGTGTCCTTGTCTGGAAGCTAAAGCTCGGCAAGGTTCAAATGATGGGTAATGTGATGACCTTGGCTTTACCACATCATCTCATTGCATCATATTGGCCAACTTTGTTGTATTTGTAACTTTCTTATATGTTTATTTGAGAATAATTTGTATCACTTTTGTGTCTACTTTATTCGTGTTGTTATTATATAAATTGGTGGCACCAATTTTGAGATGGGTTTTTTCTCTGTGCCGATGGAAGCATTTCATACTTTATTTCTTAAGTCTAATTGGTTGTTTACATGCAGTCGGTTTAACCTATTGAATACATGTAGATTGCGCTCACATTATACTTATTATTTTGGTGTAGATCCTAGTTCGGCTGATCTTCGTAGCGGCTGATCGGATCTAGTGATTCCTTCTCTTTCGGAGTTGTTGTGAGATCTTGCTTATCATTGCTCTCAAACCATTATTTATCTTTTTTTAATTTCCTTTCAAAAACTTGAGATGTATTCCAGAATCTAGAAATGTATTAGATGCTCTTTATACTTGTGCTATCAGGTTTGAGGAACTTCTTTGTTATTTTCTTATCGGTTGTGACCTGATTTTCCTTTGAAGTCTCGAATGTATTATTTCTTTTGGCTTACACATCATTTTGAGGTTATTGGGGTGTGTGACATCATGACCTCAACTTTTGAGTCGTGTATCTAAACAATATAAAATAGATCTTTACACATGTATTTGACACAATTTGTTCTGTCACGTAGCTTATTCTTGTCATATGTATTTGAACTTCTATCATGTATCTTAATATGTCATGTATATTTGTTATCTTATTACATTGTATGCGACTATCTTCATATGTATCTAATCTACATATATACGTTGTGTTTGATTTAGATGCATTATTAGTTTTGTATATGTAGATACAGAAAATGGATAATAGCTTTTATTATTATTCTTACATTTTTTATTTATGTCAAATACATTGTGTTTATTTTGAGATACATTGTTATTAAAATTTTGACAAAAACATAAAATGTACACAGTTTCAAACAAAATGAAGGAAATAATTTTGAGATTTTTGAAAATCTTTTACACAAGATGTTAATGCTAGAGATTCTCAAAGGTTGTCACTGGAGTGATTTACTCCACTAACTGAACAATTTTGTTATGGTACATAAATAGACACGTTTGTAACTATCAACATATTCAGATACGTGTATCTTCAAGAGAAAGCTCGAAATTTAGAGAAATAAATTTGAACTTCTGAAAAGAAAAATTGTTCACTTTGTTGTTGTTCACTTTGTTGTTGCTTGAAAATAAATGAAAGAAATTAGGATTTTTCTTGAATATTTTTATAAGTTGTTAGATTATATACATTCAAAAGTTGTTAAAAGGAGTGATTTCCTTCTTAGATTAAGCATTTTAGTTGTCGTCCTTAATTAAACATGTATCTTGCTTTGTTCTTAATTAAACATGTATCTTGGCTTTGACAAGTCCATCGATACATGTATCTGTCGAGTTAAAATGTATGTATTTATCTAATGAAATATGGTGCATGAGTAATATTTGGAACTATCATAAATACTAATAGTAATTAGGATTGTTTGCTCTCATTTATTGTGTGTATTTTTATGATATTATTCCTTAGTTAAATTTATTTCTTTTAGTTGTATATACTTTATATGAAAGTTGAGTGAAGATGGACTTATATATGATTATCTTCTTTTAGTTGTATATACTTTATATGAAAGTTGAGTTAAGATGAACTTATATATGATTATCTTCTTCTTCTTCTCTTTTCATTTTTCTAAAAACAAGATAATTAGATAGGTTAGGTTTGACTAGCTTCCAAGAAAATTTGTAAGGTAGACAGCTTTACATGAAATAATATTTTTCCCCCATAGAAGTACACAGGACTTCTTTTTTTAAAACTCATATTTAGTTAAAAAGTAGAAATTGACATATGAAAAGAACAGAAATGAGTAATTCCTAAATAATAAAATACAATAACAACAAAAATAGAAAGGGATGAGACCAGACCTACCACACGCATCTAAAAGACCAGCTGACTTGCTCTTCACAAAAGAAATGTTATAATACTTGGCTGCTGGCAGAATAAAAATGATCAACACCTAAAAACATGAAAATATTTTTAAAATAAAAAGTATTGATTTTAATAATTAAGTAGGTACCTGTTTAGTTAAAAGAAGATGATCAACTTGCACACACTAATATTATGTCAATAATTTTTAGACAATTAGTACTTTTTTCTACTTTACATATCGTTCTTACGGAAAACAAATAATCCAAAATAATTATGCTTTTAAGAAAAAAGATTAAGATATAATTGAGTATATTCTTCTCATTTCGTCCTTATTAATAATTCTTATTCTAGGAAGTGATATAATTCACAAACTAGTATAGAAAACGGGTTGTTCATGGTCATGGTTAAAAAATCAAATTAAATCGTAATTCGAACTAAATCGGTTAGAAAATTAATAGTAGGTGTGGTTTCAATTTTGAAAATTGATACTATTTGATTTGTTATGGTTCTACTACAACAAAACCACAAAAAATAACCAAATCGAACCGAGAAATTATATATATAAATTTTATAATTATTTATATATTATTCATAAATAAAATATAAATAAATATTTTGTTTAAGTTTAATTAACTTAAATCTTAACTGTATCGTTTTCTCAAGCCCAACTATTAAAATCCTAAGACCATGTCCATCAAAACTAGAGTTGTCAATATGGGCTAGCTCATCCTATCTGGGTTAATCCATACATGTTTGACATTTTACGGGGTAAACCAGGCTAGCTCATTTTTTGCGTGGGCCAGAAAATGATCGGCCTAACCCACAAGTACGTGGGCTATAGGCTTGCCGGACCAACTTACTTTTTTAAAATGGGCAACTTTCACATATAGCAAACAAAAAATTCATATTTGTATGTTATAGCAATGTTTGCATAATTGCGCTACATAGCAAACATAAAACTATATAATTCGCTATACATATACAATTGTATAATTTGCTGACCTAAATTGTATAATTCGCTGGCCTATTTCGATGCAATTGTATAATTCGCTATCCTATTTCGCTGCAATTGTATAATGCACAATTTTATAATTCGCTGCCTATTTCGCTGCAATATTTTTATAAAATTTGTTTTGCATACAATTGAATCGAATTAAAATGTATGTATATAGCATAATTATAAGTATATAGCAAGAAGATATATGTTTTTCTCTCGCTTTATACAAAAACAGAAACACAATATATACACTTCTGTTGTATAAAGCTAGAGAAAATTGTATTTCACTGCAATTGTATAATTCGCAATTGTATAATTCGTTGGCCTTTTTCTCTGCAATATTTGTATAAAATTTGCATTTGTCTACAATTGAATTGAAGTAAAATATTTGTAAATTATATAATTAAGTGTATAACACGAAGATATATGTTTTTGCATGTGTATATACAATTTTCTCTCGCTTTATACAAAACAGAAACAGAATTTATACACTTCTGTGTATAAAGCGAGACAGGCGAGCAGAGGGAGAGTGGCGAGCGAGAATGGGAGAGTGGCGAGCGAGATTTTTGGGAGAGAGGCGCCTGGCAAACTTTGGCTAACGTTTGCTATGGAGCACAATTAAATCAAACCCTTGATACTCCATTTATTTTAGGTTATTAGTTTGCTATTATATACAATTTTTCCTTTTAAAAATTATATATTTTTTATGATTATTAAATTAAATTATAAATATAATTTAAAAATATTATCCTAACAATCGACAAAACAATATTACATGATATTAATCTTAGTTAATCAACATCACAAATAAAATTATCTTTATAATATTTGTTAAGTTTTTTTTTTCAAGTAAAAATATAAATTTCTAAATAGAAATACTAACCTATTTTTTTTTAGTTTAGACTCTCTTTAATTTTAAATTTTAATATTATATCATATTCTTTAATTATTTTTTACTGGCTCAAGGGCCAATGTTACCTATATTTTTCTAGCCCCACAAATCAGCAGTTACTCATGCCGAGCTAAAAAACTCTTTACTTAAATGTGCTACAAAAATCTAAATCCAGCCCTATTAATCCTTGGTTATCAGGCCAGCCCAACAGGCCTAGCCCATATTGACGGCTCTAATCAAACCTATTACGTTAACATCTTTCTACCCTACATCACATTATAGATAGTCACACTTTCTCTTAATTGAATTACTTTGTTTGTGTAATAATAACTCTAATATTGCTTAATAAAATTCATAATAACTTTCTTGTGGACAGTTCATGTATTAGGTGTATGTGTCTATCAAGATGCATATAATTTCAATAAATTTAATTTATTACTTTCAAACTGAAAAACCAAAAAACCTATCGGGGGTTATTTTTTTATTTGGTTTGGTTTGCTTTAGAAATTTAAAAAACGACTAAATTAGTTTCATTTTAGTTTAAAAACCAATAACCGATCCAAATCAAACCATAAACACCCCTAATAGTAGCCATACATATTTTTTAATATTGTGAGTGCTTGAATTAACTCTCTTTTTATTTATTAAAGAGAAATTTAAAATAAAATATTTGGAAAATGGCCTAAAACACCCTCGAATCTACCTATTGGCTCCAAAATACCCTTCCATCCACCTATTGACTCACAAACACCATTCCATCCATCTTTGGATCCAATTTTAGCCTCTTTATTAACGGAGCACCATTTAAAATAATTAAATAATCTTTTAAATTACGTGGGGCTCAACCATTAGTTGTAATTTAATTATTTAATATAATTTTAAACCCACTCATTTTTAACAAAACCCACATCAATACTTATTAGGAAAAACTACGCAACAAAACAAAATTATACTATTTAACTACTCATCATACCTATAGTTTGTTATAATTACCGCTTGCAACTAACATTATACATTAATTATGTGGGTTCACTTCGAATTTGTATGATTAGTCATGTTTGTATATGCATAATTCGCCAGAATATACAAATACATATGTATAATATACAATTATTTAACATATATACATATACAATTTACCTCTCTCCCACGCTCAGCCCTCTCTTGCTTGCTTCTCTCCTACGTCTCCCAATCTTGCTCGCCTCTCTCCGCCCTCTACCAATCTCGCTTGCCTATATACGAATGTATATGTATAATATACAGTTATATATATACAATTCACCTCTCTTCCACTCTATACCTTCTCGCGCTCGCCTCTCTCCTCCCTCTTTCGATCTCGGTCGCCTCTGTCCTCCCTCTCCCAGTCTCGGCTCGCCTCTATCCTCCCTCTCTCAATCTCTCTTGCTATATATACATATACATATGTATAATATACAATTATCTAACCAATATACATATACAATTCACCTTTCTTCCACTCTTTCCCCCCTTTCTCTCTCCTCTCTCCTCTCTCTCCCAGTCTCGCTCGTCTCTCTCCTCTATATAACATGTAGCTACAAATTGTAATTATCAAACTATAGCTATAGAGGATAATTAATTACCTTTAAGTGACTATATGTGAAAGTTTCCCTACTTATTAAATCCGTCCGCCCCAATACAAAAAAAAACCTAGCTAATAAAAAAGAACCCTAAAGGCTTGGTTCCCAAATTTACACTTTTATCTTTCAAACTGAATCACACTCAGATTGACACATCATCTTATTCCATCATAGACATAAATTAACGACCCAATCACTTAGCCATTCCCCAAATCTTCGATTAGCATTACCAGAAAAAGATAACAAATTGTAGTTATGAATGTTAACTTGATTTCCCCTTATGTATCAATGGAAGTATTAAATTATTTTTTATAATAAAAAGTCCTTCGACTTTGTTCAAGTAGTATCATATAAATATTTTGTTTTAATTATTTTTCTGGTAGCTTTATGTGATATTTAAATAAATTTGAGGTTATTTTTCTGGTAGCTTTATGTGATATTGAAATAAATTTGAGTGACCTTATGTATCAATGTGGATATTCGATTACTGTGCAATAATTCACACATCAAACAATTCTACGCAGCACCAATGTGTTTTGAAGTCTTAATAATAATTAGGCGTTGCTATGTTTAACTATCTTCAAGACCACGGCAGTATTTTGCATCAAAATTTAATTTAATCCACGACCACGTAATTCAAAAGCTAAATTTGAATATAATATATGGTGATCATTTGTGGAGAAAAAATTGACAGTGAGACTATTGGTTAATTACTTACTTTAGTGTTTAATTCAACTTATAATGTTGTAAGTCAATCTGATCAATAAGTAATATAAGTGAAATGGAGTGTAAATTTGGGAACCAAGGTTTTAGGGTTCTTTTTGTGTTAGGTTGGGCGGTTTAATAAGTATCGTTTAATTTTGTTAAAAATCGGTGGATTTAAAATTATATTAAATAATTAAATTGAAACCAATAGTTGAGCACCACGTAATTAAAAGGATTATTTAATTATTTTAAATGGTGATCCTTTAATGAAGTGACTAAAATTGGACCCAAAGATGGATATGGAGGGTATTTGTGAGTCAATAGGTGGATGAAAAGGGTATTTGAAAAGCAATAGAAGAATAAAGGATAGTTATGTACGATTTTCAATACTTTCAGAATATTTTAAGCCCATTTTCGTAAAATATTTACTCAAGTGATATTAAAACTTAAATAATTAAAAATAATAAATAAAAATATGATAATTAAAATACATAATTTCTTAAAGGAGATGTAAATAAAAATGTGACAAATGAAATGTCAGTTAAATTTAATATATCTCTTTCTTTAACTTGGCCACTAAGATTTGCCACGATAGGCTTAAACTAGTGAAAGGAAGCATCAAGTGACTATATATTCTACCATAGTAGAAGCATGGTAGGGCTGTTAGGATCAACATGCCTGTTTTTGACATTAAAATTGAATTAAAGGGCAATTTTGATTTTTTACTAAACCTCTGGATACATGTCTTCCTTTGTGCAATTGAAAATTCACCTACGATACCCTTTTTGTATTTTCTTCTTCATTACATCAAAAAAAAAAAAAAAATCACAGTTGAGCGACTGCCGACCACCGAGATTTCAGGTTTCCTTTTAATTTTTCATTTGTAAAATTCATATGAAAGTAGAAACTATATATGCTCCAAGTTTATTAAACTGCAAACATGATTCCGTTATTTAGATTCTTTGTGTGTATACTATGCAGCCACTGAGCTAAGAACCATTGTGACAATGGGTGCTTGCTTTTTGTATACCAAAAATTATGACTTTTAGCATATGACAATGGGTGCTTCTTATGTGCAATTTTTCTCCCAAATTAATTTCTTAGCTTTCTGGAAATAAGCTCTTGAAGGACGCATGTTGTTGTCATCTTCTTCTCAAGTGTTGTTTCACCTTTTGGGTTAGTAGTTTTTTCAAATTATTGGAGCTTAAGTTGTTTTGATGCTAAACCTTTTGACTTAGACAACACCTTCAAATATTCTTCAACTTTTGGAACCTAAATTGTTTCCTTAGTTGATATATTGTGTTCTACAAAATTGGTACATTAATTTTGTTAATTTTTTTTTCTTTGCCATACATAGATCATAATGGTTCAGTCCTCACTCGTCCGATATGCATATTGGAACTTTAGTCAACTAACTTGGAGGATCATAGCTAATAATTGGGACTTATTTATTTGGAACAACAAATATTATCTTAAATTTATAACTATTTGAGGGCGATTAAAGCGATTCTTTTTGCTGGATTGATAATCTTAATCTTCGCTTCGATAAGTATATACACAATTTTAGCAAATAAATTGACCCTTATTCATATGTTTTTATGTGTGAGTTTTGAACTTGTCAGAGATCTTTATACTATGGATTCATGGTACGTAGACTGGTATTATTTTTTCCATAGAGTGTTCATATTTATTCATCAAGTACTAATCAAAGATCATTATCTTCCTTTGCTTAAGCAAAATCTACATAATATTATTTTTGGACCATATTCTAAAATTTTGTTGATTTCTTTCTTATAAGAAATCGAAGGCATACATAGATTTCATGCATTGCTTTTTTTTTCTTGATTTATAACTTTTAATTTTCGAACTTTATTAGCTACGGTAGTAAGTTGTTATTGATGGTTTTGTTGATTTGTTTCACAATTCATTCTGTTTCGTGACAATTGATATTTTTGTGTGGTTCTGTATTTTGAATTCTTGAGTATCATTCGTCTATTTACTTCCAATTTTTGTTCACCCCACCTCGCACCCCCAAGCTTCTTCTAATTGAGGAGATTTACGCTCTGTGAAAAATGACCTCCTTCATTTGAGCAATTGCAGACCAAAAATTTGTTTGGTCAGATTGTTGTTGCTTTTCATTGTAAAAGAATTTGCTTACTTCATTTAATTTAAGTCTTCGTAGTTATATGTGCATGCACTTTGAAGTTGAAAGATGATATTTTCTTTCTATTTCTATTAGTTATGTAGAAATATATGGCATATTGTATGTTTCCTCAAGTTTTTTCTGTTTGCAATATGTGTGTTGTGTTTGTGAAATTGAAATTTGCTAGCACATAATAATATTAAATAAATATTCAGGGAATTGAGAAGCTGCAGCCACAACAATGTTAGATATAGACATCATAAGAAAGATCAAACCTCCAAGGAATACGCTGGCAAAAAGGAATAGGCAACATGAATTATGTCGACTATTTCCGGCCAACAAAAAGTTTTTAACTCGACAACATGAAAACGGAGAATGAAAATAAAAACTTCCTTGAGAAATTATTCCAAGGTACTTATAATTTTACCTCTCTCGCTTTTATGTGTGCTTTTATATTTTTTGCACTCTTTACTCTTTCAATGTTATCTAGGTTTGGATCTCTATTTTCTTCATCATCATAATTCATTGAGTTTCTAATCCTTACAATATTCCTATAGATTAAAATAAGTGTGGCATCGGTATCGGAACCAGATGAACCGGTCCGGTAAGTTCCGGAACCCGGGACGGAACCGGTATTGTGCAAACCGGTACCGGTAAACCGGTAAAATTTGTATTGTTCCGTCCCGGTCCGGAAGGGAACTGGTAGTATACCGGACCGGACCTGACCGGTAATCGGGACGGACCGGTAGTTAAAAAAAATAAATTAAAACTTAAAGATTTAATTTTTTTAATTGAATAATTTTTATTATAATAATTAAAAAATAAAAAAAATTAAATTTCAAACTTTAAAAGTTAAAAAAAAAATAAAATTTTCAAACTTTAAAGTTATAAAATTTAAATTTCAAACTTTTTAAGTTTGAAAATTTTAAATTCAAACTTTAAAGTTTAAATTTAAAATTTTCAAACTTTGAAAGTTTCAAATTTAAATTTTATAAACTAAGTTTAAATTAAAAAATTTCAAACGTTAAGAGTTTGAAATTTAAATTTTATAAACTTTAATGTTTGGAAATTTTAAATTCAAACTTTGAAGTTTGAAAATTTTAAATTCAAACATTAAAAGTTTGAAAATTTAAATTCAAATTTTAAAGTTATAAAATTTAAATTTCAAACTCTTAAAGTTTGAAATTTTTAAATTCAAACTTTTAAAGTTTGAAATTTTTAAATTCAAACTTTTAAAGTTTGAAAATTTTAAATTCAAATTTTAAAGTTATAAAATTTCAATTCCGTCGTCACTATAATCCTGCATTACTTCATCAACGTCATCTTGAAATTTGGTCGGTAATGGTTCACGATCCAAATTTCTTCTCTCGGCATTAATCCAATCTCGAAATAATACTGATATCTCCAAGCTGTCGGCTGCTAGTGAATGCCTATGTTCTCCAAGTTGAAACCTTGCTCCACTAAAGACGTCTTCCGAAGCTACCGACGACGCTTGCATTGCTAATATATCTCGAGCCATCGGTACTAGTTTTGGAAATTCTTTGCCGCGATTTCTCCACCATGCTAGAATATCTTTAGTAGGTTCTATATTTTGATTAACATAGGAATCAAAATCATTTCTATTATCGTGAGAAAGTTCAAGATAATCCTATAAATAATCATCAATATTATTTTCATCAAATCTACTCCTAGAGCTTTGAGGTTCATTTTCACTTGATAAATTTATATTAGCATTATATAAATCATACAATTTTCTAGCTTCAATTTTTATGTTATCTTTAACTTGTTGACAACTAGGAATTTCTTCTAATACATCATTAATATCTAAGTTAAAATACATTTTTTCAATCATTTTTGATGCACCTACATCTTTATACGTAGGGTTTAACAAACATGCAGTTAAATAAATTTGAGGAATAGGAATCTAAGATTTTTTAAATTTTAGAATCATTTTCTCAATGGTTTGTTGAAATCTTGGTTTATTTTTAAATTTATATAATTTAGAAGAAATCATACAAATATCAGGCAAAACAGTACAAATTGATGCACTATAAAGTACAGATATTCATTTTGTAGTTAAGTAAAAAACTTTAAGGAAATTTATAAGTTCATTTATATCACGTCAATCATTATCATCTAGTCTATATGTCATATCAAAATTATGAGCATTCCAAACCATTTGTAAGGGTACTCGGTATTCATAAGCGACTACAAGCATTTCATATAAAGTATTCCATTTAGTAGCCACTGTTTTTGGAATTTTTCTAGGTGGAATATTATTTTCAAAACAACGATTTTGAAAATCTTTACGCCTAGACTTAACTTGACATTTAAATATAAAATGACATGCATTTTCAACTTTCGTACATTCGTTATCATATATATGTACACCATCTCTAACCATCAAATTATATATATAT
>NC_028648.1:42415092-42419465 GCF_001406875.1 Solanum pennellii | reverse complement strand
CCCCGCAGGGCAATTAACAGCTTCTGATGTTGAGCAAGTCCAAACAGTGTTGAAACTTGCTCTGTGGAACCGGCTTTGTGAACATATCAGCAGGATTATCAGCAGTTCCTACTTTCTTCACCTTGATTCTCTTCTCACTTCTCAGAAAATGATACCTCACGTCAATATGCTTGGTTATCTCATGATGGACTTGATCCTTGGCTAGACAAATTGCGCTCAAACTGTCACAATACACCATAGCCTGATCATGATGCAGATCAAGATCACTAACCAGCCCTTTCAGCCAAATCCCCGTCCTTTCTGTTGTAATGGGTCCAATTCAAGGCATTCAACAGATGTACTGGGGAATAGGGGCAGGACAACGAAAGGGAGCGGGACTGGGAGTATTAGTAGCCGTAGGTGGCTCAGTTTCATCATCATCATCATCATCATCAAAAGTAGGCGTATCAGTATAATTATCAATATCATTATCATTATCATTATCACTAGGCAAATCCTCATCAAAATTACCAAAGCGACGTTGTAAATGTTCATGATAAGGATCTAATCCTGAATTACTATGAATATTAAAAATCGTATCATCAACATGTGTATAATCATCTGTATTTATTGTTAATATAGTAGATTTTTTAGTTTTTGATTTAGAAGAACTACCGATTTTTGCATTATCGAAGGATGTAAAGTTACACATATTTTTTACACGCTCTAATGCACTTTTTTTCCATGCTGGCACGGAATCCTGTATCTAGTATGATTAATAGAAGCCAATGTTTTGAAAACTCTTAGTCTTTCATAACATGAGATAATATAATTAACGGAAAGGGTCAAAACTGCTTTTAAATTATATGAAATAGACCACATATACCATTCATTACATTTTGGGATCAAAAATGCCCTGTTGTTATCCTAAGAAACCACATATACCCTCAAGAGTTAACACCCCACATTTTTATTGACTTGGCAAGCCACTTGGGACTAATCCTTTCACCTAAGCATAACAAACTAGGATTCACTACAAAAAAAACTAGACCTTTAACTGCAACAATAGTCGCCACAAAAGCCCAAAATTGGCACTAAAAGTTTTTAACATTAAATTCTAATTTTGTGCTTTTTCTTCATTGTTTTATAAAAACAAAAATGATATCGATTAACTAGGAGTTTGAAAACACTGTATGTTTTATTTTTATGTTATATGTAAATGTATAAAATGTAAAATGATGCATTATATAGTAGGAGATGTGTATCAAAATTTTCATGATTTTTCGTAATAATATTGGGTGTTTTTAATATTGATATTGCAAGTTATTTATTTTAGAAAATTAGGTTGCAATGAAAATTAACTATCATATTTTTTGTTCAAAAATAGGTTTTACTAGCAAATGGTTGTTGGAGTCTTAGCCGTCACTAAAAATCACTCATAACCTTACATGACAATATTTTGGAATTTGTAGCAACTTTCTCGCCACTATAGGTCAAGTTCTTTTGTAGTGAATCTTAGTTGACAATGCTTAGGTGGAGACATTATTCCTATGTGGCATGTCACATCACTAGAAAATTGGGGTCTTAACTCTTGAGGGTATTTGTGGTTTCCTATCATAACGACGGGGGTATTTTTGATCCCAAAATGTAATGGAGGGTATAAGTGATCTATTTCGCATAGTTTAGGAGCAATTTTGACTCTCTTCCGTATAATTTGTTAGTATCTCATCATCCATTTAAATTATTTACGTTTTTTATGTTTAATATTTAAATTATCAGCTATTGATAGTATCCCCTAAAATTTTAGTAATACTAGATGCATGAGCTCGTATTAGTACGGGCTTAATGTATGTTATTATTTTTTAGTTTATATAACATGGATGGAATTTAAAGTGTCAGCCCTGTTTTTTATATATTTTTTCAATATTTTAATTCTTATTATTGTGATATATGAAACTTTTTACGTTATTTGTTAAAACATGTATAATACTTTTTTGTCCCAATTATATGATGAGTGAAATTTGAAGAGTCAATCAAATTTATATATATATTTTTAAATATTTTAAGTTGTTAGTTATTATATTTATAGTATTTTTTACGCGCATTTTTAAATAATTTGGAGTATTAGTCAAATGCATTATTTAGGGTTTTAGGTCATAATTTGGTTGTGATGAATGAGTGTCATGAAATTTAAGGTTGAATCTTGAAAAAGCCTTCAAGGCTATGAATGAAGGTTTTCAATTCGATTATAGTTAATGTTGACTTGTTGATCCGCTTATGGTGAAGGTGTTCACTTGATCTATAGTCTTATATTGAATTGTTGATCCACTTATGATGGAGGCGCTTACTTGAACTATGAATTGTGGTGTTGATTCTTGTTCCTCTTCCCTACAAACCTAACATGAACAAGTATGCTATGATATGATATGAACATGAATGTTATGCAATGATATGAACGTGTATGTTGTGAGATGATTATGGGTGTGGACATTTTGAGTTTGAAAGTAATTCTGATGAACACAATGTGACTATGATATGAAATGTACAATATCACATGAAGTTGGTTCTATGATGAAAGCTCGTTCTTATAAAAGAAAGGAGGTCTGGGTTTTAGGTCATTGCATGATGTAGCAGATGCCCTATTCGCTATATTATGGTGGGTATTTCGAACCTCCACAAAGTCATTGTGAATTCCTATGAAATAAATACCGTAAGAAATATCACAGCACAAGGAAATGGTGCTTCTCATGTTTGCAGAAAGATGATCACCATCAGCGAAGAGGTGGAGCATAATATATGGTGACAATTGAAATCGGGTGAGGTTATCTTCTGGTATGATAATTGGACAAAACAAAGGGCTTTGTACTAAAGAGGAGATAGAAGTGAGAAATTTTATCGTAGGTGATCAATGGAATAGAACTAAATTATCTCAATATATCTCTCAGGAAATGACAGAATACATAGTCAGTAGCATTTCTCCAATGCTAACATCAGAGAAACAAGATAAACCTTGGTGGATGGATAGTCCGAGTGGTTTGTTTTCAGTTAAATCAGCCTGGGATTTGATTCGAAAGAGAAAGACAAGAATGAGAAGTTTCATCAAATATGGATGAAGGAGATCATTCAAAGTGAATATTTTCCTATTGAGGGGCTGGAAGGGAAGGATTGCCACAGATGACAACTTGAAAATCATGAGAATCAATATTGTATCCAAATGTTGGTGTTGTGAGACACAACAGATGGATACAATGTCACATTTATTTCTAACAGTTTCCATAGCCCAAAAGCTATGGAAGTACTTTGCTTCATATGCAAGGAACCCTGCACATAGTAAGAATGAATCTGATGCAAACCATTAAGAGTTGGTGTTATGCTGCAGCTTCTAATAAACTCCAGCATAGGTTTGAGAGCCATACCAACTGTTACTATTTGGAGCTTGTGGAAAAGAAGAAACCAAATAAGGCATCGGTGTAATGACCCGGATCTGAAAAGATCATTTTTGATAATTTTTAATTGTCATTTAACTAAATTAATTAATGTCGGGTAATTTATTTATTTTTAATAATAATAGGCCAAGTTTGAAATATTTAAATAGGTTATTAGAAAGTGTTACTTTTAATACATATATAATTTAAAAAAATGGAAAAGGAATTAATTAAATAAATTAATAAAATAATAATAAAAAAAAAGGGGCAAAGTGCCCTAGGCTATTAAAAAGCCGCATGGCTTAAAGAAACAGAAAGAAAGGAACGATCTGGAAAAAAAAAATACGCAGGTAAGAAAAGAAAAGAAAGGGAGAAAAGAAAAAGAAAAAGGAGGAGAAACAACAATATTTTTATCTCGAGATATCAAGGTAATTATTCTTATCCTTTCTATTAAATTTTTGAGTAACTAGGAATAGATTTTTAGGTTAAAACGTGTATAATTTATACTAATATGTGAACTTGTGAACTTGGGGTTATAAATGTGTATAAGTATTATGGTTCAATCATTGGACAATGATTAGTCCTAATCATTGGACAATGATTACTCCAAGATTAGGATTATTAATAGTGGAACGATAAATATGAATTTGAACATTGAAAATAAGTGGTTTCAGCAAATAGTTTTGTAGTCCGCCATTGATGTGTTGGGCAGTTAGTTTCGGCTTTAATTATTTTCATTTGATTATCATATTAGGATTCAAGTTTTGATATATTGAGATATGTGTTAAATAGTGGGTGCATTATGATATATAAAAATCATTATAATTATGTTATTCGGAGAATTAAGATTTAACCCTAAACTTGAAATTCAGAAAATATGAGATTTGATCAATTGGTTGGAATAAAAATTTAGAAATTTTATTATAAATTTGGATGAGTTTTGGGTGTAAGCTAGAGATATAGCAATAT
>NC_028648.1:42361238-42408924 GCF_001406875.1 Solanum pennellii | reverse complement strand
AGGTAAGACATGCATCATTATACTTGACATTGCATTCCATTGCATTGCACATACTTATCATTAGTGAACTTGATATCGTGTTTTGCTGATCTTCTGATTGCCTTTCTGCGGAACTTGTGATTGATCAATATTGAGCTTGTTATTGAGGATATATAATTTGTTGAAGTATTGTTGTTGAGGATATGTAATTTGTTGAAGTATTGTTGTTGAGGATATGTAATTTGTTGAAGTGTTGTTGTTGAGGATATGTAATTTGTCTAAGTGTTGTTGTTGAGCTACGTGCTATGTAAACTGTGAGCTGTTAGGTTGGGTTGATTTAAATGCATGTTGTAGTTGTGGAGGTTCGGTTGGGGGTGGTAGGAGTACCCGTATTTCATCCCCTTAGCTTGTGTTTAGACGTTTACTTGCTGAGTACCGTGTGGTTTGGTACTCACCCCTTGCTTCTACAAATTTTTGTAGGTTATGAGCCTGGATTTTTGTTGTACATGTCATTCTCTTCTTTTCCGAGGCTTCTTGGAGATTTGTCAGGTAGCTGTTTCCGTCGCAGCAGACTTTCTTCTCCTTAATTATGATCTTGTTCTATTCTAGAAACAAGTTCATTAGAGACTTGAGTTTTTCTTTTGAATCAATTGTAATACTTTAGAGGCTTGTACACGTGACAACCAGGTTTTGGGGTACTTTTAAGTAACTTATAAATTTTCCGCATTTTATTGTAATTTTAGGCTGACTTGTCTTGGTGGGATAAGACGAGTGCCATCACGCCCATTTTTGGGTCGTGCAATCGGGGACACACTAACTTTGAAGGACTAGTGCAGGAAGTGAAAAAATATAGCCAGTTGTTGGTAATGATAAAAAATCCAGGCCTCGAAGTAATAGGGAAGACATGGGCAGATATGGTGAAAATACTAGGACATCACAAACCTAGAATCTATCATCAAATTGTACAGTGAAATACAACACAGATGGGGCAAGTAAAGGAAATCCAGGAGAAAGTGCCTACGATTTTTGCTTTAGAGACAGTAATGGGGATCTGACTCATGGTCAAGCTGAAGGAATTGGTGTATCCACGAACGTAAAGGCAGAGGCTAAGGTAATACAAGCAACATTGAATTTTAGCACAAGACAAGGGTGGCAACGAATTGAAATTGAACAATGAAGAATGTCACACAAAGGAGTTGGAGAATACCATGGGAGATAGTGGAAACAGTAGAAGACATTAGGAAAGAGATGCTAGCATCAACCACATTTTCAGAGAAGGAAATCAAATGGCAGATTATCTAGCAAATCTAGCTATTAATCAAGCAGGTTTAAAGAATTCTTAATTTTCACAGAGTTGCCAATAGTAGGTAGATGTATCATAAATAACGATAAAGCACAAATTCCAAACATTATGATTAAAACGAAGGAAATTAGAGTATAATTAATCGGGGAAAGGGTGTAGTAGACAAATATTCAAAAGAGTATGTTCTCAAGTGAGAATCATTACAATCGCGATAATAAATTGTTTTGCTAGATATAAAAGAAAAGAGAAGGGAGTAGTAGAAAGGCGAAGAACAAACCAGTGTTGATATTCGGCGACTTCCATGAACTCCGCAATCAGGTTGACAACACATTACCTCCTGCTCAAACGAAAAGTAAGGCTATACGGCAAGTTTAATTTTGAGTAGTAGCAGATAAAAAAGAAAGAAGGAGAATCTGATATCTTTCAATAGAAAATGTTCATGTGCTGCAACAAAGGGAGAAAAAGAGGCATAAGATGGAAACAAACTCAAAGAAAGAGATTCCGGCGAGAATTAGACAGAAGCATTTCGGAAAAAAGAGGCAGAACGTGTTAGGAACTTACTTTCCTATTTATGTTTAATGGTTTTAGTTGTTAATGGACTGGATTTAAGTCCTTACATTTATGTTTGGATTTCTTGTTTTGGGTCGTGTGGCTATTTAGGATTAATTAATATTTTTGAATAAAATGGTCTGGCAGCTCACAAAATTTTTATTAAAAAAAAAAGTCAAATGCATTATTTTTTTTGGGAAACTTACATAAATATACTATAATAAAAAAATATTTACCATTTATAGCAACAACATTTTTTTTCACTTGACCACTTTTAATTCATTTGTAATACAAGTTTAATACATATTACAAAGATAAATTTATTATTTAAATATAATACAAGTTTTAATGATGGATAATACATTTATTACACATTTTAATACACTTATAATACAATGTGACAATTATTTACCATACAAACATAATATATTTCAAAAACAATTATAATTCAAATATATTGCATGCATAATTCACTTTTAATACATACTCCATCCGTCCAGAAATAATTGTCAGGTTTAGATGATACACATCTAAGGGTGGCAAACAGACCGGTTTTTGGCCGGGCCGGTCCGGTTCCAGTTCGATTCCCATACCAATCCGTCCGGTACCGGTTGAACCGGTAAGGAACCGGTCTTTTGGTATACCGGACCAGTTTCCAGTTTTTTATCCGGTTGAACCGGTTCGGTAAGAACCAGTTTCGGATCGGTCCGATTCGGTAAGAACCTGTTTAGTCGGTTTTTCCAATTTTTTTATTTTTTTAATTAAGGTGGCCGTTTTATGACCGTTTGACCCTTCTAGCCGTTGGGCTGGGGCCTAAAACGGTCAACTATCACCCCCACCCCTTTCTAACCCATTTACACTATAAATATACCCTTTTTTTCCATTTTAAATTCAATTTGAAACTTTAAATTCAATATATAGTAAATTCAATTTCAAACTTATATAAACTTTAAATTTTTCGATTGAAGTTTTAATATAAATATATAATATTATATAATAATTAAAATAATTAAATATTTTTTTAAAAAAAGGTACCGGATGAACCGGTAAGGCCCGGTTCCAAACCGGTCCAACCCGGTTCCAAACCGGTTACTAACGGACCGGGCGGAACATGTTGGTTTTTCCGGTAAAATCCGATACCGGTAAGAGAAATCTGGTACCGATCTGGTTTCCGGTAAAACCGATCTTGTTGACCCGGTCCTGTCCGTTTGCTTATACACATCCCTAAAAAAATTTAATATAATATGTAATTTGACTAATATAACCCTAAATCAATTATTGTCAATTAATTAGGGAGTAGCACCCACTTTCTCTTCATTAATTAACTTTTTAATTGAATAAAGATTAAGGAAAGCCAAAGGTCCACCCAGACTCTACATTACTCCATGAAAATTTTTACCTCTTCTTTGTGGATGAAATTTTTCATTTTTCAAATTTAGAATATGAAAACTTAAAATTTTCCACCAAATTTAACATTATAAAAGAGTACATGATATTTGAATATGAATATCAAATAAAGTTATCAAATTTCATTATTTCAAATAGTTTTAGATATGTCTATTGAATCTGGTAATGATATTGGTGTTAGAAAACAATTGCCTGATCTCAATATTGCGATAGATTCGATCCATAATTTGAATAATTTTCCAACGAATGTAACTGTTGAAACATTTTCAACGAATAATTTTTTTTGAATTTAAATATTGAGTCGAATATCGAAAGCAATACAACGACAGTGGAAGAAGAAATGGACGTCGTACATGAAGGATCAAACACTGGTACTGTCAATGAGCTTATAAAATTAAACTTATTGTATGCTTTAAATCTTTACTTTAAATTCAGATAAGCTCATTTAGCACTTCACTTTGGGTGTGATATTTGTCTTATACAAATATTATTTTTTGTTTAGTCTTGTCTATTTAAGAGTATTGACTACTGAAATAGTGTTAAACTAAGAGAATACACTAGTGCTTTTAATGTAGAATTTGTAAGCTACTATTGGTTTTGTTTTTAATAAAAGAACCTTTACTTTAAATTTTCACTGTTGTGCGCTGATTGTTTTCTTTATAAATGGATACAGTGAAGGCATGGGTGAGGGAAATGAAAATGAAACAACATATGGAGCATCAAGAGGATCAAAAAATTTGACTAATCTTGAAGGTCGAGCGATTTATGAAATGCTACTTAAAAAAAGTGAAGATGGAAAATTGAAAAAAAGGAGCACTGGAAAAGTGGCTTCACATTTTTCAGTTTCATGGAGAACTATATAACGTATTTGGAAACTATCTGAATGTCGCTTACATTCCAACGTAGCTCATAGAATGACTAAAAATTGTGGTCGAAAGAGAATTGAGTTGGATCATACTCGTTTTCGTGAGGTTCCTTTACAAAGACGAATGTGTTAGATTTCCATAGTTGTAGGCTTCCTGAGATCTTAAACTGAGGAAGAAACAGAATGTAGAAGGAAGAAGAAGAAAGCTCAACTATTATTATCTCATCTGAATCATTCAAGTTACATGATATGAGATATATATATACAAGTTTTACAGCACACCTTCTAGAAGATTCTCTAACAATATATGTAACTGCATAACTAACTTTGTTAACTACTTTCTAACAAACTTAGTTAAGCCTAACTCAACCACAATTATATCAGCTTGCTCCTTTAGTTCAACACTCCCCCTCCAGCTGATGGCTTGAATATATCTTTTAGGCCTATCTTCCTTAGCAAATATTCATGTTGAGCTCTTCCTAGTCCTTAAGTAAGTATATCTGCCAATTGTTCTTCAGTAGACACATGATCGGTTTCAATCATCCCTTTGCTAAACCTTTCTCTTACAAAGTGACAATCAATGTCAATATGTTTGGTTCTCTCATGAAATATGGGATTTGCAGCTATTTGAATAGCTTCCTTACTATCACATCTTAAGGTTATAGGTTGTTGAACTTGAACTCCAAGTTCACTGAACAATCCTACCAACCAAGTAAGTTCTGCAGTGCAAGCTGCCATACTTCTGAATTCTGCCTCAGCAGAACTTCTAGACACAGTTTCTTGCTTCTTAGATTTCCAGGAAATCACTGCTCCACCGAACTTAACTAAATACCCTGTGACATACCTTCTTGTTTCCATGCATGCTCCCCAGTCTGAATCACAATAGCCATAAGTTGATTTGTAGTACCACCAGGCATCATCAGTCCCATTCCTGGTGTCCCCTTGATGTATCTCACTACTCTTAGATCAGCTTCCATGTGAGATCTTTTTGGACAATGCATATGTTGTCTTAAGACCTGTACTACAAATGCAATATCAGGTCTTGTCATGGTTAAATACAGAAGTTTTCCCACTAGTATTTGGTATGATGCATGATTTTCCAATATTCCATCACTAATTTCAGCTCTGCTTGATGCATGTTTATCATATTCTGTAGAAGTTAGCTTTTGATTTATCTCAAATGGTGTACTTGCTGGTTTTGCTCCACTCATTCCAGTTTCAGCAACCAATTCTAATGCATATTTTCTCTGACACATTACAATTCCTTCATTTGATCTGGCTATTTCAATTCCTAAAAAGAATTTAAGTTCTCGAAGATCTTTCATCTTGAAACTATGTTGTAAATCCTTTCTTGTTTTGTTTATCAATGTCTGACTATTTCCAGTTACTATCAAATCATCCACATATACCAGAATTATCACCAACTCTTTTCCTGTCCTTTTAATGAACAAGGAATAATCATAATGACTTTGTCTAAATCCCATTTGAATAAGAGCATCCGTCAATTTTTTGTTCCACTGCCTTGGAGCTTGTTTCAACCCATATAAACACTTATGATGTTTGCAGACCTTGTGAGACTCCCCCTGTCTAGCAAACCCTTCAGGAATAGTCATATATACTTCCTCTAGTAAATCATCATTTATAAAGGCATTATGTACATCCATTTGATAGATATACCACATATTGGAAGTTGCAAGAGCAATCAGAGATCTGACAGTCACCATTTTTGCAACTGGAGAAAAAGTCTCAAAGTAATCCATCCCAGCTTGTTGACTATAGCCCTTGGCAACTAGCCTGGCTTTATATCTTTACACCTCTCCAGAATCTTTGTACTTAACTTTATATATCCATCTACAACCAATAGGTGTTTTACCACTTGGAAGATCAACAATAGACCATGTCTGATTGGATTCTAAAGCTGCAATTTCCAATTTCATAGCATGAACCCAGTCTCGATCCTTGGAAGCCTGTTGAAAAAGAACCAGGTTCTGTAATAGAAGAGTAAACTGACAAAGCATGATGATAGGACTTGGATATATTAGAGTATGTGACAAAGGATGAAATAGGATAAGCACATTGATTGGCAGAAGAAGGAACAACAAAGTCAGTCATCCATGTAGGAGGATGTCTTATCCTGGTAGATTTCCTAAGATTAACAGGAGAGGACAAAGAAGTTAGAGGAAGTGAAGTGAGCTGAACAGATTCAGTGACATTGAGATTAGGCTGTGAGATAGGTTCAGTAATAGGAGGATTCATAGATTGATTGGATTCAGTAGTAATGAGAGTAGGGGACTGATTAAAAGTATTTGACTCAAAATTAGACACATCAAGTACAGGAAAAAGAGGAGAACCATAAGATTTTGCATGAATGAAAGGAAACACTGACTCCTAAAACACTACATTTCTGCTAACATAAAAAATATTGGAATGAAGATCATAGAGTTTATAACCTTTTTTAGTAGATGAATAGCCCATGAATACCCCTGGAACAGCTTTTGCCTTGAATTTATCAGATGATGGTGTAGATGAGGCATAAGTGAGACAGCCAAAAACTCTAAGGTGAGATAAAGAAGGAGGATGACTATGTAAAATTTCAAAAGGTGTTTTGAAGTTTAGTAGCTTGGAAGGAAGTCTATTGATAAGATATACAACAGTCATAACACATTCACCCCAAAATTTCAAAGGTAAAGCAGCTTGGAACCTAAGAGACCTTGCTACACCAAGAATTGTTCTATGTTTTCTTTCTACAACTCCATTTTGTTGAGGAGTGTAGACACAAGAACTTTGATGTAGTATGCCATAATCAGACACCAATGACTGAAATTCAGAACTAAAGAATTCACATCCATTATCAGTCCTTAATACTTTCACAGTAGTTGAAAACAAATTCTATATTCTATTCAGAAAGTTTCTCAGTACAACAATGACTTCAGACTTGAATTGGATTAGAAACAACCAGGTAAACCTGCTATGATCATCTACCAAAGTAACAAAATACCTTTGTAAGTAGGAATTCGATAAGGACCCCAGATATCGCAATGCAACAACTCCAAAACAGACTTAGAGTAGGTGCTACTAACAGGAAAAGGAAGTTTAGTATGTTTAGCCAAAGGGCATACAATACACAACTGATGAGAATGGTGTAAATGTTGAAGTTGTTTATGAACTCTGATGATACTCATAGGAGCATGACCCAGCCTTCTATGCCAAAGAATGCTAGATTCAGAAGGTTTATCTTGAGTGATAACAGATCTAGTTGTAAAACCACATATAGCAGACTTCTCAGAATTGCTCTTTAAGATGTACAAACCCTGTTCTTCTCTACCAATCCCCTTCACCATGCCATTGGAGAGATCCTGAAATATACAGAAGTCAGGGAAAAATGCTACAGAACATTTTAATTCCCTTGTTAACCTTGAGAGTGACAACAGAATAAACTTAAACTCTGGTAAAACTAGCACATTTGAGATAAAATTGTCATTGAATATTTTTGAACTTCCTGTATAGGCTACTGATACTGTCTGTCCAGTAGGAATATGAACTTTATTATCTGCATGCTGAGAAATTTTATGACATGTATGTAATATCTCATAATTAGATGCCATATGATTTGAAGCTCCTGTATCTATTATCCACTTAACAGATACATTATTGACTGAAGTAGATCTTTGAGTACCTGCATTTGCAGTTTGAATGGTAGGGGATGAATCATCATTTGTTTTGTTCAACAAGTGAAGAATTTGTTGATACTGTTCTGGAGTAAATGAAGGAAGAATAGGTGATTGTGCTGCAGTTCCTACTACTTCCTAACATGTATCATATGAACTTGAGTTCTTTGCCTCAGCAGAACAAGAAGAAAAATAATTGCCTACTTGATTAGCAAATTGAGATGATCCTTGTCTTCTGTTCTTAGGCCAGTCAGATGGATATCCTATGAGTTTGTAACACTGTTCCCTAGTATGTCCATTATAATTACAAAACTCACAAACTACTGATTCTCTCTTTTGTGGTCTGCTTCCACCTGGTGATGATACTCTACCATTATGATTACCTCCTGAATTAGAACCTCCTCCATGAAACGATCTGGTAGAATTGAACACTCTTCCATTGTTATTAGGCTGACTTCCTTTTTTACTGAAGAATGCAGCTCCTTCCAACACCTCAGAAATCTTACTGACTGAAGTTGACATTGCAATTGATATTTGGCTTTCATGATTTATCACTAATGATTAGGCCTTGTTCAGTGTTGGAAGAGGTGTTAACATTAGGATTTGACTTCTACATTGAGCATATGTCTCATTAAGACCCATGAGAAATTGTAAAAGTCTTTGATATCCATAATGTTGAGCATAACTGCGAGATTCAGTGCAATTGCATCCAGGACATGGCATGAGTGCATCAAACTCATCCCACAAATTTCTCATATGAGAAAAATAGTCAGAAACAGATTGACTACCTTGTGTAAGTGTAGCAATTTCTCTATGAAGATAGAACACTCTAGAACCATTCACTGTATCAAATCTCTCCTGCAAATCTAGCCAGACCTTATGAGCATTTGAAGCATATATAATGCTGCTCAGTAATTCAGACTTCACAGAATTCATTATCCAAGATAAAACCACTGCATTCACCTTCTCCCACTGATCATACATTGATTCTTCAAATTTATCTTTAGTGTGTCTGCCATCTACAAAGCCTAATTTGCTTTTTCCCAACAATCCTAAACGCATAGATCTGCTCCAAAGTGCATAATTCTCAGATCCAGTAAGTTGAATCGAAATAAGAGAGCTACCTGGAGTGTCGTTAGGATATAGATACAGAAGATGTGTGTGATCAATCACAGATCTGCCTGAAACTGGTGGAACTGCTAAAACTGCCGGAACTGCACCTTCCACTTCCATGATCTTCTTATCAATCTGAATATAACGATCTTCTTATGAATCTGAATATAACACTAATCTGAACTCTCTGATCGGAGCTCTGATACCATGTTAGATTTCCATAGTTGAAGGCTTCCTGAGTTCTTAAACAGAGGAAGAAACAGAACGTAGAAGGAAGAAGAAGAAAACTCAACTATTATTATCTCATCTGAATCATTCAAGTTACATGATATGAGATATATATATACAAGTTTTACAGCACACCTTCTAGAAGATTCTCTAACAATATATGTAACTGCATAACTAACTTTGTTAACTACTTTCTAACAAACTTAGTTAAGCCTAACTCAACCACAATTATATCAGCTTGCTCCTTTAGTTCAATAGAATGACTATTCGATCGCTAGCTTGTGCATTGAGTATGAAGAAGTCCACTTTGCATAGCCGTTTAAAAAATGGAGGTATACAAAAACATTCAAATGCAACAAATGAAGAATATAAAGTATCTCGATTACAATTTTGTATATCGATGATTGATCCTGCTAGCATACCACATGATCCACTTTTCATGGATATGCATAACGTAATTCATATTGATGAGAAGTGGTTCTATATGACTAAAAAGTCAGTCTTACTATATGCTTCAAGATGAAGACAATCCATTACGTAGTTGCAAGAGCAAAAATTATATTGCGAAGATCATGTTTTTAGCTGCCATAGCTCGGCCGAGGTTTGATGCAGAAGGAAATGAATTATTCTCCGGGAAAATAGGTATATTTCCATTTGTCACACAAGAGCCAGCTAAGAGAACGAGCGTCAATAGAGCCGCATGCACGCTAAAGACGAAGCCAATAACTTCGGTAAATAGAGATATTATAAGGTCATATTTAATTGAAAAAGTTGTTACTTCCATTAAAGAAAAATGGCCAAGAAATGACTCAAGTCAAACAATTTTTATTCAACAGGACAATGCAAGAAGACATATCACTTATGATGATGAAGAATTTCATGGAGCGGCTACAACTAATGGATTTGATATCCGCTTGATGTGCCAAGCTCCTAATTCTCCAGATCTTAATATTTTTTTATCTTGGATTCTTTATTGCTATTCAGTCCTTACAACATAAAGAGACACCAAAATCTATTGATGAAGTTATTAATGCAGTGGTGAAGGCATACGAAGAGTTTTCTACAGTGATGTCGAATCGTATTTTTCTAACATTGCAATCATTCATGATTTAAATTATGCGAGCAAGAGGTTCTCACAAGTATAAAATTCCACATACGAAGAAATCTACGTTAGAAAAAGAGGCACAACTTCCTACTCAATTGAAATGTATTTCTGAATTGGTAAATGAAGTACTCGATCATTTAGGGACAATTTAGCTCGTAAATTTTTGGATAATGATGACAAATTGTTAATTAGATCTTCATAATTGAGGATAGAATTCATGTTTTGTATGAGAATATTGATTGATGAATACGAAAAGTGAATTGTTGTTTGCAAATTGAGTCGTAATACAAAGAATAAAGATATCCTGATTTTTGTCGCATTCATTTTAAACGATCATGACAAACACAAAAATAATGACAATGTTCTTATTTATCGTCGCGTTAATTTTGATTATCTAATAAAAGTACCTACATGTAAAGTGAAAATGATTTTAGCATACACTAACAAAGTAACTTCACAAATTTATAAAGCCAAAATGTTTGTTGGAGTTCTTCATGTAAAGTGAAAATGAAGAGTAACTAATCTTAATAAAATTTAGGAAATAATATTTTTAACATTGTCTAGAATGTTGGAGTTCTTCATTTTCAAATGTTTCTTCTCCTTCATATGGAATCTTGTTCAAGTCCAATCCATCATCAACAACATTTAAGTTGAAGTCCTCACCATTTTCTTTTGAGTGTTCAACTTTCTTGGTTTGATCTTCAATTATCTTCATGGGATCTTCAACTTTAATGGAATCATTAATAGCAAGAGCAGCTGAAATTTTAACTCGAGTTATTTGGACTTTTGGTATACAGAGAGAATGGATATTTATGTTGTTTCTGTTAAAGTCAATTGAAGTTTATAACAATAACTCTAATGACTCTTACATTTAAAGGCAAATGAAGTTTATACAGAGAATGGATACAGAGAATGGACTTTTGGTAAACAAAGAATGGATATTTACGTGCTACTACTGTAATGACTCTTAAAAAGCTGTACTTAGAATGGTTGATATTTTATTGAAAACTGCAAAAGCAACCTTTTATAAATTAAAGTCTTTTTGTAACTTTAAATCAATAATTATTAAAATGAATAATTATTAAGGGTAGAATTGGAAAAAATGAGCTAATTAGTTATTGATTGTTTAAATTGACAATTAATCTTGGACATCTATTTTTAGTATACCTGAAAATTATTTCTGGACGGAGGGGGTATTACATATTTATCACAATATTGCTAGAAATGATAATAAACAAAAATTATCGCTAAAATAAGTAATTATTTTTAAAAATGTATTAATTCATGTAATTTTTCCTTTTTTTCTCCTTATTTATATAGAGTTAATAAAATTTAGAGAGAATTTTTTTTACGTTACTTCTAAAGAATTTGTCGGTATATAATACTTTTATATAATTTTAAAATATATAACCAACCAAAAAAAGATAAAATAAATTTAAAATAAACACTACTAAGTAGTAATGAAAAATAATATTATTACAACTGCATACAAATCAAAAATGAAAAGTTGAGAGCAGACATAGTAAAATAGTTGTGCATAGAATATAGTTGTGGTGCTTGTATGTGGTAAATTTTGACTACATTCTCCTTGAATAGTACACCCTTTTAGTTTTTTTTTTTTATGGAAAAGTTGGGAGAAGACACTGACATGAGCATTCAAGAATCTGACCTACTTCACAGAGCACCAAAAAATAGAAAGAAGATAAAGATCATGCATATCCTACTCGAAAAGTTAACTTTTCTAGATACCTACTATCTAAGGCAGGATTAGATAGTATAAGTTTTCTTGATGAACAAGATATCCCCCCAATCACCTAAATTTCATCCTGATAACAACTAGAGATAAACAAAGACACCATTCACCTTGGAAACAATCCTTTATTGTTAAGCTAATTGGGAGAAGGATGGGATATCAACAACATCAAAATAGCCTCCAAGCCCTATGGCAACCTACGGAAAGAATAAACCTCATTGACCTTAGTGGATAATTTTATATTATAAAAATACTAAGCCTAAAATTATGAAGAAAATACTCTATTAAGGAACTTGATTTCTGGGGCCACAATTCATTTCAATTCGCAAATGGAAATCAATATTAAATCTTTCTACAACACATACTAACAATACACCAGTTTGGGTAAGACTTCCCATTGATGAACTTAGAATCTCAAAAAAAATAGAAAACCAAATAGGAACCATCCCTGAAATAGACATCGTTAGTATGAACACCATGAGAGGAAGATACATTAGACTCTTCCCTACTATTATATCGTCCACATAAAGCAACAATAGTGACCCAAAATCTCCCCAAAATAATGCAAACAATGAGCCAAATGAAAACATAGGGTAAAAACAATAGTATACCCAAATAGCAGGAAGAAACCTAGCCTAAAAAAACATGCATGAGGATAATCGCCAATATCCCATACATATACAATCCACAAACAACCACACTAGACAACAAATGACAAACAATAACACTGGTAGCATGGTAGGATCACAAAACCACCAAACTCCAAGCGAAATCTAAATCAACGAAATCAAATTTGACGTCACGTGTTCCATGCCATCAACATGTGAAAATGACATGGACACGTCAGTGGAAAGTTATAACATAGGATATGTGAAAAAAAATTATTTCCAAGTTCTTTGGATCCTCTAAAGGCTAAGTGGGAAAAAATAGCCGCACAAAGTTAAATACAGATAATCCTAAAAAACTTAATAAAAATTCCCCCCACCTTAACCTAAAAAGATAGTTCTAACAACACCACAAACACTTAAAAAAATACACATCAAGCAAATACCCTGTATAATTAAGACTACTACACGTCCACCAGTCAGTAAAAAAGGACAAGAGTACATGTTAGGACGGATACCAACAATCAATTAGATAAGATTGATGTAAGCATTATAAGCAATAGTTCAACTACTTTTCTTCACACAAACGCAAACAAAACTTCATCTTGCAATGTCCCAATTCAACAATCAGTTACTTCACCTCCATCACCAAAATTTTAGTCCAATATCGAACAACATCAAGATCCATCCTCTCCACAACCAATATAATCCTCCCTTCCCACAACTCCCAGTCCAAAATCCCCACTATTGTGAGAACATGCCACTAGTAGGATTTTCTCATCACATCTCGATGAAACTGTATTCCAAAACCTGAAAAACTCATACACCCCTTCAATCAACTGTACTGAACTGGAGGAGACGCTCAACATTCCTCAAAATGTAAACCCACCAACTCTACTGCCAACCATGCCTAGTTTCCTATTTTAACTATGATCTAGGTTGTGTTGCTAATGTCATGAGAATGTAAATGGTTATGTTAAGTTTATGTTTACTTGCTGCCTATGATGAGGTCCTATGATGTTACATGTGATGTAAATCTAAGATAGCTGCATAAAGACTAGAGCTTACTGTAAGAATGTTGTAAGTATTGAATAAATGAGCCTTATGCTATGCTAACCATTCTACGATGTTGTGTGATGTATCATTCACTAGGATGACTTGATAGGTGTACTAGTATGGGCAAGGGTATGGGACCTTGTCTATGCATTGCACATGTGTACCTTGATAGGATAGCTCCTAAGTTGGTCTTCCAAGTACATGCCTAGGATTGTACGAACATGTTATGAATATGACTTACATGCTATGATGAAATATAAATGTGCATAGTTTCTTGGTGTGTTTATATGAAAGGATTTTTCATATAGTTATATCGATGGACTTGTACATTGATATATGAACATGTGTGACATTTAAGTGTTATGTGAAAGGTTTTCTCACATATGAGTACACACACATATGTATGAAGATCTAGTCAATAGAGGGGCTTTGAAAGGTGTGCTCATGTGTACCCTAAAACTAGATAGATTCTTGAATATGCTATAAGCATATAAGGAGTCAATATCCTAAGCCTATGTTTTATGAAGTAATGTAATAAAGGGTTTTTAATAAGGGAACTTATCTTAGCACCGAGTGAACTTGACAATGAGAGGTGTTGTCTTCCTTTGGAGGAAGATTCACCATTGGGTTCTCATAGAGTGTTGGATTCCCTTAGAGGAATATTCACTTATGGTTCCACATGAGGTGGTGGCTTCCTTTAAGGAAGGTTCACCCATGTTTTCTCATGAGATGAGGTTCTAATTCCAATGATCATGTAGAGGTTATGAATATCTCTTAGTTCTATAAACTATGCTTGCCACATAGGATCTAGCAAGTGAATTTCACCTAATATGCTAGCATATGTGTCAATGGTCACCCTTGGCTAGATAAGAACACCTTCCATTGGTGTAAGACTCTACAATACCAAATTCCATGTAGCATCCATGGTCTTAGTATCAGTTGAGGCTATAGTTCCCTAAAGTAAAATGGACAATGGAAGTAAATGACTAGGACCCTAACTATAATGACCTAAGGAAGGTTACTTAGGATAAATGGAAGTAATGACCCACCAAGACATTGCACAAGTAGCTTCTTAGGGAGTTCTAGGAATATGTTCTAGTGCATGTGTCTATGTATATGTTCCTTATGAATGATTTTGTAGTAATTGTCTATTTGTTGTGATGAAGTGCATGGTATGAGTCCTAATGAATCTATGTGATGTGGTCTTGTCCTTGTATGCACTATGTTGGTCTTAATTACTATATGATGAATGTCTTGTATTGACATGAATGACGTTGTCTTCACTTACTTGTTGATGTATGAAATAGAATGTTAAAGCTTATGCTCTTATGATATGTTTTGTAAGTATGTGTGATGTTATGGGGCTTCACACATACATTGCACTAGTAGACTTAGAGTAGGATTATGAGTAAGGTCTTATAATGCATTGATGTTAAGTGAAGTTAGTATATATGCAAGTTGATGTAGCTTACTGTAATATTCTTATGGTATTGGCTTAAATGTGTCTTTGATGTATTATACTTCTACGATGGGTGTGTTGTCTTATGTAAGTTGTAGGTATGGTTTTCCTTGTGACCTTAAGGTGATGCATTGCACCAAGTATCACTAGAGGGTTACTTGGGAGGTAATGAGTTAAAAGAAGAAGTTCACTATAAAGAGGAAGCTTACTGTAAAGTGTGAGAAGCTTACTGTAAAATGCTTTCAAATGTGGCTTAAATTCTATGTATGATTTTATATGATGTTTGACCTTTGAATATGCCTATATGAAGTATGTGAATGATATAAATGTTATTGTATAAAGGTTTTATGAAGATTTACACACAAAGGCATGAAGTATGATTTCAAGAAAATGTCCCTTTTAAATGCATGTTTTTGCATGATTGCGTACTTAGTGCATTCTTGTACTAACTCCATTCTTTTCTACTTTTTATACAAAGTGTAGGTTATGGATTCTTAAAGGATGTCATTAATGGTGAAGAGCTTCATAAATGATTCCCAAGCTCAAGGAAGGAATCCTTAAGTCCAAGGATTCCTAAGTCATGTCTTTACCTATGACAATGCGATGAATGATAACTATGGGCTTGTATAAAACCTCCAAAAAGTCAAGTACGCCATGTTACTTCTAGGGGGTGCTCCCCGGTTGTGACATAAGGCTTCCATAAACATACACTGCCACAATCTAATCAGTGAAATGAAATATGTGATACTACTTACACCTTCATCACAAAATAATCAAGGAGCAACACTGGAGAAAATAAACAACTCTTCAACAGTTAACCTTGATATGACATTGATTCCATGAGGGAGATTGAGCACTCAAGAGGAACCTTTAATGAAGATACTCATTTTAATTGTAGAGGTGCCCATAACACATGTTCTATGACTAACTTGTGTGCTTTGGTTGAGTTAAAAACTCTACTATTCTAGCACTTGAAGAAACTAAGATGGAGAGTCACAAATAGGATAATCTAAGGTTTGGCTGATGTAATACAACTATTGGCGATTGGCTATTCAGGAGGGATTGCGTTACTCTGGAGGAGCGTAGAGGTAACAATTGTGCCATTTGTTCTCACTAACCAGGAGATACATGCGACTATTGAGGTAAGGCCTGCAAGTACTAAAATGGATGTTTTCTATTATTTATGCTAAGAATAGATATAGTTGTAGGAAAACACTTCGGGAAAACCTACGGAATATTACCAAAAAAATTTAATGGCCCATGGCTAGTTAGTGGAGATTTTTAATGAAATTACAAATGCTTCTGAAAAGTTAGGGTGGGTGGGTGGGGTGGGGGGGAACCTGTCAAGAATAAAAAAATCTCTTACTTCATTAATTGCTTAGATGATATGGATATCATTAACCTAGGTTTTACTAGATAAAAATATACATGAACAATCAAGCATAAAAATAACAAAATTCTTATCATGGAACGACTTGATGGATTCCTTAGTAATCATGACTGGCTAAAATTGTTCCTACCTTCAAATGTCCAACATCTCCCACACACTTTCTATAACCACTGCTCTGTTCGAAAATGTTAATTGAAAGAGTTGGTTCTTATGGAATCAAACTAAATGGAAGATAAATTAAAATGAATATTCGGTAGGAAGATAATTAGTACAAAATAAAAGTTAAGATAGTATCTTGGTAGGTGAAGTTTAGGCAAACCATAAAATGGTTTCATATTTTTAATCTTAACATTTTTGACATATAGTGATGTCATGGATGACATCATAGGATGAATTCATTCCTATAAATAGCTAGCTCTTAATTCATTTTCAAATCATCCTCTCACTTGCATTCTCACCTTCTAAGGCATTTATGTTCTCTCTCTTGTAGTATTTCACTTGTATTCTCTATAGAGTGAAATAAATATTGGAGTAGTTGTTCTTTGGTGGACGTAGGATTATTTTGATCCGAACCACGTTAAATATTGTTGTTCTTCATTGTTCATAATTTTCACGATTCCGCTAACAATTGGTATCAGATCTAAGATTCTATTTGAGTATGTTCTTTGGTTGCAGCACGGTCTGAACTTCCACATCAGAAAAGAATTATTTTTGGTTTTCCTAGTTCCAAATACATTGTAGTAGAAAAGGAAGAACAAGTAAATATAAGTTTCATGAAGTTTGAAATTGATAGATTTAGTAGGAGCAACAACTTCAATATCTAGAAAATATAGATGATGGCGTTACTGCGGAGGAAAGCTTAATCCATGCTATTGACGAATGTACCCTAATAAGATATCAAATATCGACAAGGGAAATATTGAAGGAGATGCATTGAGTGCAATCCTACTGTCCCTTGCACCTAACGTACTTTGTGAAGTGAGTACAAGTACTGAAGAGACGACCAAAGAGTTATGGGAAAAGCTAGAAGGGCTTTACCAAGACCAGTCTGTGACAACAAGGATGTTGTTACAACGGTGTCTTCATACATTTAAGATGGATTCAGGTACTTTGTTGCAAGACCATCTAGATGCGTTCAATAAACTAGTGATGGACTTACAAACAGCTGGAATTAAAAAGGACGAGGAGACGTTTGCATGTTCTTTGCTGTTTTCATTGACTTCAAAATATCGTGATATTGAGAATTCAATGATGTATAGAAAACAACCAATCAAACTTGACCAAGTGCATCAAACACTTAACTCTTGTGATGTGCGAATGCGTTTTGAAGGAGACAAAAATGACGAAGCTAGTGGACTCTTTGTAAGAGGTTGCACTAGCCAACAGGGAAGGAGCAAATCGAAGTACAGATCAAAGTCTAGTGTGAACAAAAAGAATGCGGAGTGTTGGGGCTGTCACAAGAAGGGGCACTTTGAACGAGATGGCCCTATGTCAAAGTCCAAAGAAAAGTTGAGTGCATCCATTGTTGAGCAAGTACACGATAATGATGATGATTATGTACTAAGAACATCATGCAATAGTGGAGTCTATGACAACAAATGGTTCTTAGAATCTGGTTGTACTTTTCATATGATATTCCGAAAAGATTGGTTCAGCAGCTATGAACCAAGTAGAGGAACCTTATTAATGGGCAATAATGCAACTTGTAAAATAGTTGGCATTGGTTCAGTTCGTGTTCACTGCCATGATGGAATAATAAGGAATATTACAGAAGTCCGTCATGTTCCTGATCTATAGAAGAATTTGATGTCTCTGGGTACTTTGGATAAACAATGCTATAAGTACACGAGTGAAGGAGGAACTATGTAAGTGATTAAAGGGTCTTTAGTCATGTTGAAAGGCCAAGATGGAGGATGGACTTTACACACTTGTGGGAAGCACCATTACTGGATCTGTAAGTGCATCTACAATGCAGTTATCTAATGATGATAATGAAAAATTATGGCACATGAGACTAGGACATATGAGTGCATGAGGATTGGAGATGTTGAGCAACCACAACCTTTTGAATGGTTAGAAGATCAACACACTTGAATTTTGTGAACACTGCGTCTTAGGGAAGCGGAAAAAAATCAGCTTCAGCACTAGTAAGCACAAGACGGGATGGGTGCTAGACTACATTCATTCAGATTTATGGGATCCCTATAAGCTTCTATTGAAGGGAGTAAAGAGGTATCTTCTCACATTCATTGATGATTTTTCACGAAAGTTTTGGGTGTGTTTCCTGAAGGAAAGAAGTGTTGCTTTTGAAGCATTTAAAGAGTGGAAGATTTTGGTTGAAAATCAATTGGAGAGAAACATCAAGTATCTTCGCACAGACAATGTCTTAGACTTTTGCAGTGAAGAGTTCAATGATTTCTGCAAGGTTCATAGGATCGCAAGACATAAGACGGTCAGGTACACACAACAGTAGAATGGAGTTGCCGAGAGAATGGACAATTTCCTTCTTGAGAAGGCTCGTTGTATTCTCTTACAAGCCAAGATGTCCAAAGTATTTTGGGCTGAAGCAGTTCATACTGCTTTTCATACTGTCAATTGATCTCCAACATTAGCGATTGACTTTAAGACTCCGAATGAGGTTTGGTCCGGTGAACCCTTTAACTATTCATACTTGAGAATATATGGTTGTCCAACTTATTATCATGTTAATGAAGGAATGCTTGAAACAAGGGCTAAAAAGGTCATATTCGTACGATATGTAGATGGAGTAAAAGGGTAAACTTTGGTGTTTGTCTTTACTCAAATTTATAGTTAGCAGAGATGTTACCTTCGATGAATCCTCTATACTTGATCCTCATAAAGTTCCTGTGGAGTAATCTAGAAACAAGAACAACGAGCAGGTGGAGATACCGGTGGAGCTTACCAAGGAACGGGATCAAGAGACTAAAATTGATTATTCAAAAGATGCAAATCTTAAAGAACTTGCTGCTAATGAACCATACAAAATTGTGAAGGGAAGGGACAAAATGCAGATACGAAAACTGAAACGTCTTTTAGAGCAAGAAAATCAAATTGCACATCTGTTCATAGTTGCAAAAGAAGAGATTTAGGATCTCTAGCCCTTCGTATGTTGAAGCAACTTCTTGTAAAAATGTTGCACGATGGCAGTTAGCCATGATTGTAACACCTCGTATCCAAAATAGACCAAAACTAGCTTCTCAGAAAAATCTGCAGGTGCAACATATGGGGCCATCGACAAACTGTAGACTGACCCATAGTCCGTCCTGCACATCCGTTAATGGGGTGAAAACCCCCTAAAATCTCAGTCTAGGAAAATTTGGTTAAGTCACGATCGACGGACGAACCTACAGTTCGTAGGTCAGACTGCGGTCCGTAGTCCGTGATCGTCGATCAACACCCCATTCACCCACTGTCTGACTAGAGCCATGGATGACCAGCATGGTCCGTATGTGGACCCACATTCCGTAGGTGGGAATTAGCAGACAGTTAAGGGGAAATGTAGTTTGGTAAACTTCAAATGGTCATAACTCTTAGCACAAAATGAATTAGGTGTTCCATGTCCTACCCACAGATAGATAATTGAATTATCTTTCCATATCCACCGACCTTGATAAAATCATACCTCCGAGTAAAACGGTATGACCGTTTTAGTAAAGACATGTCGGACAGACCCAACCTACAGACCAAACGACAGACCGTCAGTCCTGGCTGTCGTTTGGTCCGACAACAAGTAACTCAGGTGTCTTTTGGTCTTTTCCCACTTCGTTAAAACCCTAAGATACGTCATTTTGACCCTAAATCATAAGATTTTAGTGAGTTTAAGCCTATAAACATAATTAAAACTTACCTAAGTCAAAATCATAAATCAAAAGTTAGAAAATTAGAAGTAAGAAAGGAGAAGAATCTCAAGAACCCTAGTCCAAGAACGAAGCAAGTTTCCAACAGTTCCAGCCCCAAAATCTAATTTTTTTTCTCTGTGAATTTCATCACCAGGCATGTGGTATTTCACTAGTTGGTTCCTTTCACCCACTGGGTCCCTAGTTTTCAGTCAGATTCTTGATTCCCATATCGTGATTAAACCTAGGGTTTCTAGATTTTTGATAGAACCCTAGCTTTGTATTTCTTTAGTTCTTGATTTAGACATACTAGGTTAGAGATTCCAGTTGTTCAGTTATACATGACTTAGGTTTTTAATGCATTATTATCAGTTTAAATGTTGCATTCTCACTTCGCATGTTCAGTTTTGAGCTATCCAATATTTACAAAAATTCAGACATAATCAGTTAATTATATAAATCAATGGGAGTAGCATAATACCGAGTTGGACTAGGGTTCAGTATACCCAATTAGTCTGAGAACTACTAGCTAAGTAGGTTGTAAGTCCCATCTGTGGGCAATCAATTTAGTGATCACGCCAGCATGCCTTATACCTTTGATAGGTATATTGGGTCCTTTCGATAAGGCCTATACATCGAACTCCACATTTAGCTCATGTGGTTTTATTATCGATTATTATTAGCTTCTACAAATCAGTCTGACTCTCTTGCATTGACCATTTATCATTATACTCAGTTTCGAGTTTCAGCATGTTATAAATTGGTCAGCGCATTCAGTTAGCTCAGAAATTTAGTATATCATGTTCAAATCATTATACATGCTTTTGTGCTTGTTCAGTTATGTTTTATTTCAGCTTTATTCTATCCTACATTCTCAGTACCTTTCGAGTACTTACGCATACATGCGCTTCATCTTCTCGTGATATCAGTTCAGGTTCTCAGAACCCAGATTATGAATAAATTGATTTTCTGATCTTTAGTTTAGCAGATTCAGTGGTGAGTCTTCATTCTCTAAGGACAATAGTCGTAAGTTTCTTTTCAGTATTTAGTCTTTTAGTTTCAATTTTTGCTAGACTTAGCCGGGGCTTGTCACAGTATTTCTAGTTAGTTAGAGACTTATTTCAGACATAGTTAGATTCATCTTAGTCTTGAGTTAATATTTCCTTTGTATTAAACTCATTGTTTTAAAATATCTCAGTTATAGAATATGGGTATTCCCCATCTTTTCAGTTTAAAATTATGATTTAGTTTCCGCAATAGTTTATATTCTTTAGTATGCTCATGCGCATGCCAGGAGGATTATCTTGGGATCACTTATGGTCCTAGGTTCTGTGTCTGCGTCTTGGGGGTAGCTCGGGGTGTGACAAAACTTGGTATCATAGCCCAAGGTTCAAGAGTCCTAGGATGTCCGAAAAGCCGCACTAAGTAGAGTCCTTTTCATGGGTGTGAAGTTTACCACATCTAATGAGAGGGAGGCTATGAAGTGTTTTGGGAAAACTTCACATTCTTGGCTCTTTTCGTGCGCGAGGTATAATCTTATTCCAATCTAACTTGACGTTCTATATTACATATCATGCCTCCTCGTAGACCTAATGCTAGGAATGTAAACGCAGCTCCTCCAGTTCCAGATCAAGAAGTCTAAAATGCTGAGTTCAGGATTGCCATACAGATGTTTGCTCAGAGTATGAGTAACCAGAACAATCAGGTTCATGCTCATGTGAATGAAAATGGTGGGTTAGTAGCAGCAAGGGTCTGTGACTTTGTTAGGATGAATCCGCCCGAGTTCTTAGGATCACAAGCTAATAAGGATCCTTAGAATTTCTTGGATGAGATCAAGAAGATCTTTGAGGTAATGCACATCACTGGGAATGATCGGTTTGAGTTGACATCATACCAGTTGAAGGATGTTGCTCATATTTGGTACACTCAATGGAAAGAGAATAGGGGTGCAAATGCGTCTCCTTGTACTTTTGGATTACTTTAGTGAGACTTCTCTCGACAGGTTTTTCCCAATAGAATTGAGAGAGGCAAAGACTCAGGAATTCATGAACTTGAGGCAGGGTAACATGACAGTACAAGAGTATTGGCTGAAGTTTAACCAACTCTCCAGATATGCTCCTCACATGGTTGCTGACTCCAGGGCTCAGATAAGTATGTTGTTGTATGAAGTGACAGATTTGGTGAAAACTAAGTGCATAAATTCTATGTTACTAAGAGATATGAACATCTCTAGGCTTATGAATCATGCTCAACAAGTTGAGGGTGATAATCTTAGGGAACAAGCTAAGGAGAATAAGGAGGCTAGGACTGGGAACTATGACTATTCTCAGCAGAAACCGGGTGGTGAAAATTGCTCGCAGAGTCAGCATAAGTTTTTAGCTCCATCCCCTTCGTGAGCTGGTGTTCCATTCCCAAGAACAGGTATGACCAGAAAGGTAGAGCACCAATCTCTAAGTCTCAGGGAAGTGTTTCAGGCACCAAGACTTACCTCACTTGCCCTAATTGTGGTAAGAACCATCTGGGTGAGTGTCTTGCAGGAAAAGAAGGATGTTTTGGGTGCGGTTAGTCTGGTCACAGGTTGAGGGATTGTCCTTCTAGAGAGGGTCAAGGAGTTGGCAATGGTAAATCTAAGTCTACAACTTCAGCAGCACCATCAAATCACCCAACTCAGTAGGGTAACTCATCTGGTACAAGTGGCGGTCAGCGCCTGAATAGATTGTATGCTCGTTAGGCTCACCAGGATCAGGAAGGTTCTCCTGATTTAGTCACTGGTACATTACGTGTCTTTGACCTGGATGTTTATGCATTGTTAGATCCAGGGGCTACTATTTCTTTCATAACCCCTTACATAGCAGTCCAATTCAATGTCAGTCCAGAAACTCTCTCAGAACCTTTTTCAGGCTCTACTCCAGTTGGTGATCTAGTTATAGCTAGAAGGGTATACAGAAATTGCCCTATCACAATTTTTTCAGAAAGTCACCTCAGCAGATCTAGTAGAGTTAGATATGGTAGATTTCGATGTCATTCTAGGCATGGATTGGTTACATTCTTGTTATGCCTCAGTCGATTGTAAAACTAAGATTGTTCATTTTCAGTTTCCAGACGAACCAATCTTAGAATAGAAGGGTAGTAGCTTAACGCCTATGGGTCGATTTATTTCTTACCTTAAAGCTAGAAAGATGATATCTAAGGGTTATCTCTATCATCTAGTTCGGGTTAAGGATTCTAGCTCTGATACCCCAACTCTTGAGTCAGTTCCAGTAGCGTATGAGATTCCAGAAGTATTCCAAAAGATTTTCTCAGAGTCCAACCCGAAAGGGAAATTGAGTTTGGAATTGATCTCCTTTAAGATACCCAACCTATTTCTATTCCGCCTTACAGAATGGCTCCAGTAAAGCTTAAGCAATTGAAAGAGCAGTTGAAAGACCTTCTAGATAAGGGCTTCATCAAACCTAGTATTTCACCATGGGGTGCGCCAGTATTATTCGTAAAGAAGAAAGATGGTTCTCTCAGAATGTGCATTGACTATAGACAATTGAACAAGGTCACAATAGAGAATAAGTATCTCATACTTAGACATTTCTGAAAAATAGACCTCAGATCGGGTTATCATCAACTCAGAGTCAGAGATAATGACATTTCGAAAACAACATTCAGAACTCGCTATGGTCATTATAAATTTGTAGTTATGTCACGTGGACTAACTGATGCTCATGCAACTTTCATGGATTTGATGAACATAGTATTCAAATAGTACTTGGACTTGTTCATTATCGTCTTTATTGATAATATCCTCATTTACACTAGGAGTGAGGAAGAACATGCAAGTCATTTGAGAGCCATTTTGTAGACTTTTAAGGATCGCAGTTATTTGCTAAGTTTAGTAAATGTGAATTCTGGTTGCAATCCATTTATTTTCTTGGTCACATTGTATCTACCGAAGGGATCTGAGTGGATTCGCAGAAGATAGAAGCAGTAAAACAGTGTCCAGACATACCTCTGCTACAGATATTAGAGGTTTCTTAGGTCTAGAGGGTTATTAAAGAAGGTTCATAGAAGGATATTCATCCATAGCATCACCATTGACTAGGTTGACTCAGAAGATGATCAAGTTCCAATTGTGAAATGATTGTGAGAAAGCTTTGCAGAATTGAAAACTAGATTGACTACGACTCCTGTCTTGACTCTACCGGAGGGTTCAGATGGTTATGTGATCTATTGTGATACATCCAAAGTTGGCCTAGGTTATGTGTTGATGCAGCGAGATAAGGTTATAGTGTATGCCTCTAAAAAGCTTAAGGTGCATGAGAAGAACTATCCAACTCATGACCTCGAGCTTGCAGTAGTGGTGTTTGCACTCAAGATATGGAGACACTACTTGTATGGTGTTCATGTAGATGTGTTCATCGATCATAAAAGCCTACATTATGTGTTCACCCAGAAAGAGTTGAATCTTTGCCAAGGAGATGACTTGAGTTCCTTAAGGATTATGATATGAGTGTGCATTATAATCCTGGTAAGGAGAATGTAGTAGCCGATGATCTTAGTAGATTATCTATTGGTAGTGTAGCCCATGTAGAGGAAGAAAGGAAGGAGCTAGTGAAGGATGTTCACAGGCTTGCTCGCTTGGGAGTTTGCCTTATGAGCATATCAGACAGTGGTGTAACATTTTAGAATGGGGCAGAATCGTCTTTAGTTGTGGAGGTTAAGGAAAATAAAGATAGTGATCCAATCTTGCTTGAACTTAAGGGTGCAGTCCATAACCAGAGAGTGGAGGTTTACTCCCAAGGGGGAGATGGTGTACTTTGCTACCAAGGTAGACTGTGTATTCCTGATGTGGGCGAGTTGAGACAACATATTCTTGAAAAAGACCATAATTCTTGGTACTCTATTCATCCAAGTGCCACTAAGATGTACCGCGATCTGCGCGAAGTCTATTGGTGGAATGGCATGAAGAGGGATATAGCAGACTTTGTGAGTAAGTGACCCAATTGCCAGCAAGTCAAGGTAGAACATCAGAAACCAGGAGGTATGACGCAAGAGATCGACATTCCTACTTGGAAGTGGGAAGTGATCAAAATAGATTTCATCACAGGGTTACCGCGTACTTGCAGACAACATGACTCCATTTGGGTGAAAGTTGATAGGATGACTAAGTGTTCTTGCTTTTTGGCAGTCAAGCCTACAGATTCGACAGAGGACTATACCAAGCTTTACATTAATGAAATTGTTAGGTTGCATGTGGTTCAATTGTCTATCATCTCAGATAGAGGTCCTCAGTTTACCTCTCATTTCTAGAAGTCGTTTCAGAAAGGTCTTGGTACTCAAGTTAACCTTAGCACAACATTTTATCCACAAAAGAATGGACATGCAGAGCTTACCATTCAGACCCTAGAGGATATGATGAGCTATTGTGTGATCGATTTCAAAGGTAGTTGGGATGATCACCTTCCTCTTATTGAGTTCGACTACAACAATAGCTACTATTCCAACATTCAGATGGCCCCTTATGAGGCTTTATATGGGCGTAGATGTAGATCTCCTGTTGGTTGGTTTGAAGTAGGTGAAGCAACTTTGATAGGTCCAGATTCAGTCATTTATACTATAGAGAAAATGCAACTCTTTAGAGATAGACTTAAGACAGCCCAAAGTCATCAGAAATCTTATGTAGATGTAGGGAGAAGGGAACTAGAGTTCCAAGTTGATGATTGGTTTTTTCTGAAAGTCTCACCTATGAAAGGGGTGATGAGATTTGGAAAGAAAGGGAAGCTCAGTCCAAGATATGTAGGCCCTTATAAGATCTTGAAAAGGGTTGGCATGGTAGAATATGAGTTAGAGTTGCCAGCAGAATTAGTAGCAATGTATTCGGTCTTTCACATCTCACTCTTGAGAAAATGCATGGGTGATCCAGCCTCTATAGTGCCATTAGAGAATATGGAGGTGAAAGATAATCTTTCTTATGAGGATGTACCATTTAAGATTCTTGACGGTCAGGTTAGAAGGATGAGGAAAAAAGAAGTCGCTTCAGTCAAGGTTTTGTGAAGGAGTCAGTTGGTAGAGGGAGCTACTTGGGAAGTAGAAGCAGCCTGAAAGCCAAGTATCCTCACCTCTTTCCTTCCAATTCCACTCCAGATTGAGGTAATGGTTCCTCTTCAGTTTTCCAGTCATTTATGCGTGAATTCGGTCTTAGAATCATGTTCCCTCAGTTTGTACTTGCATTTTTAGCGTATTTGCCTATTCTCGGAACTCAATTAAGTCAGGAACTCAGTTCTCAGTGTTTAGTAGTAGGGTTTGCAACTCTCTCCCTCTATTTCAGCGTTTTTAGTCTTTATTCGAGGACGAATGTTTCCAAGGGGGAGATAATGTAACACCCCGTATCCAAAACAGACCAAAAACTAGCTTTTTAGAAAAATCTGCAGGTGCAACCAATGGGGCCATCGATGGACCATAGAATAACCCACGGTCCGTCCTGCACATCCGTCAATGAGGTCAAAAACCCCCAAAATCTCAGTCTAGGAAAATTTGGTTAAGTCATGATCGACGGATTGACCTACTGTCTGTGGTCCTGACCGTCAAAACACCCCATTCACCCACTCTCTGACAAGATTCACGGATGACCAGCACGGTTTATAGGCGGACCCACAATCCGTAGGTCTGACCGTAGGTGGGAATTAGCAGAGAGTTAAGAGGGAAATGTAGTTGGGTCAACTTAAAATGATCATTAGTCTTAGCACAAAATGAATTAGGTGTTCCAATACCTACCCACAGATAGATAATTGAATTAGCTTTCCATAGCCACCGACCTTGCTAAAGTCAGACCTCCGCATGAAAATTTATGCCCGTATTAGTAAAGGCCTGTTGGATAGAATCAACCTACAGACCAAACGACGGACCGTCAGTCCTGGTCGTCGTTTGGTCCAACAACAACTAACTCAGGGGTCTTTTGGTCTTTTCCCACTTTGTTTAAACCGTAAGATACGTTGTTTTGACCCTAAATCATCAGATTTTAGTAATTTTAAGCCTAGAAACATAAAAACTTACCTAAGTCAAAATCATAAATCAAAAGTTAGAAAATTAGAAGCAAGAAAGGAGAAAAAGTTCAAGAATCCTAGTGCAAGAACGAAGCAAGTTTCCAGCAGTTCCAGCCTTGAAATATAAGTGTTTATCCGTGAATTTTATCACCAAATATGTGGAATTTTACTAGTGGGTTCTTTGTTTTGTACGAAGAAGGAAAATATTAAATTTTGTATGTTTTTTTGATTTCTAGAGTCGCCACTTAATTTTTAAGGAAAAATCAAGAATTTTGTGTTTTCAAAAGACTTAAACAGAAAAATCATTTTGAAAATTTTAGAGGTGTTCGGAGATTCTATTTATATTTTAGGAAGGCGTTTAAGACACCTTAAATATCCGTTTATACGGTTTTCCAGCAACTAACTTACTTGTATAAAATTTCTAACATAGATTTTTGATATGAAATTTATGAGAAGTTGTTTGAAAGTGAAGTATTTTTATTTATTATCTAAGTAAGAATATGTTTGCTAATTTATTTATTCTTTTAGACTCCATTTAAAATTAATTTTAAATTGATAAAACATTTATGGCGTTCGTGGGGATTTGTATTCTTTAACTTGAAAACTACCGACAAATAAAAGCATATAAATAAACAAAAAATAAGAGAGAGAGAGAGAGAGAGTTGGGTCCAAATTTGGATTATCTGTATGCCTGGACCGGTTATTGGACCCATTTTTTTTATGGGGTTTTGACCCATTCCCACCTGTCCGAAACTAATTCCACAAAAATAGTAAATGCGGAAATAAATACAACAAGGGCTTAGGCCCAAAGATACAAATTTTTCAAAATAAACTTTGGACTCTTTATGGCCCATAACTTCAAATCCTTGGTTTACTCCGAATTCTTCTAACTCGGGATCTGTACGCCGAATAAATAGACAGTTGACTCGATAAAAGATTAGAGCCTTGATGGCCCTCTCGATATGCGGGAGAGTGGATTCATAGTAAGCTCGGATAAATTTCACATGCATCGAAAACAAAGTAAAAGGTAGAGAATTAATAAGAGTAAGAATGATATAACACATAAAAATCATACACTATATGAGCCCAACGAGCACCACATGTTGGAATAATATATACTAATTAGATTATTTTTAATATTGCTAAAGCGAATTATGATGTAAAGATATAAATAAATAAATAATAGAAGAATACACAACCAGACAAATAGATAACTCATGAGCATGCTAAGATTAAGACAAAATTCTTGTATCTCACATCAAATCAAAGAAGCCAGCTCGCATAACATGCACCTCAATTACGATTTAACCAAATAGCAACAAAAGGTTTTTGTTTAAGGATTCAAGAGTTGACTAACAAAGGGGAATGGGGAAAATAACAGTGATGACTTCTAATGAATAAAAATAGCATAGCATGCTTCCTCCATAAGAATTAAGAGAAAATAAATTCCAGAGATGACATATAACCAAACAATCCGCCCCACATGAGGTACTACACATAAACAATCATTTTCTATTTTATAACCAAACATGGAACTCTAAATAAAATACAAATCACGTTTCTAACAACTAGGGAGGCAGAAGCCAACACCATAAAATCACCTACTTGGAACATGAGCAAACTAATCTACAATTTTAACAAAGCAAGGCTATAGAACAAGTAATATGCAAATTAGAAGATAGTGATCAACCCCAAGTGTTAGCGAGTTAAGAGAACGATGTCATTTTCCAACATTCTTGACAAGGGGGATCATTTATAAAGGATGTGACATAAACAAAACCGAATCCTCTGTACAGAAGTAAACCCAAAGCAACTTAGACACATTAAGAAAAAAGGTGAGTTCGACTCTACCAAAACATAAAATCAATAATCGATTTAATAAAAGACAAAAACAATATGTGACGACAAATTTTAAATTTTTAACATAACATTTGAATCGGTTGATGTGAAATATCGATAAATCTATTCCAAAACATAAGCAAGGCTATTAAGAATGATTTCAACACTCACATTCGAACCAATACGAGTTTTCATCAGCGAGAATAATTAAAATAAACACACACACACACACACACACGCACATATATATATATATATATAAAGAAAATAACACATAATGGAAGCACAGAGACTTCATGGAAACAAACTAAACACACAGAGCTTAGAAATAGACCGAGCATACACCATGGTGAGCAAAACAAAAACTAGACAAAAGCACAAGAGTGGCATGATAATAATTCATGTATAACAAAATAGGATGAGACATATAAAAGGCAAAAACAAGAAGAAAAGAGGAATAAGAATGAGAGGATTACCTACTTTGATGCAGCGAACTGAGGATGAGAAGTGAGAGCAACAACTTCTATATCACCAGAACACAACTTCAAGACTCGGATAGTAATCAAACCATGCCGAAAACTGAATGAAATCAAAGCTTTTGATCTCTTTATAGTTTTTCCCTTTTTGCAAACCTTTGAGTATATTTTGTAAATCCGTCCCACTAAAATCTAATCCAAAGAAAATCTAACAAAGAAAAATATCCCCTCCCTTCCTCTACAGTTTCCAAAAGAGAACAGAAAAGAAATAAGTCAAGATTCCTTAACACACTCTTCTCTTTTCACAAAAAAAACCTTTCAACAACGTTTTCAAATCCAAAATTTCTCTCCATTTTTTTTCTAAATTACCCCCTCGTTTAAGAACAATAAGGAAGAATTTATAGGATAGAAAAGAATTAGGGTTCATTGATTTTTTGGGGGAAAAGGGAGGGTTAAAATTGGGAATCCGATTTCGCGTGCCGTAGCTTAGGATTCGTGCTATTGCTATTGTTTAGTTGATCCTCTGTTTGGAATTCAAAATCTTTCCAACAAAGGCAAAACATCCTTTTTCTGAAGTTTTTTACCTCAAGTCAGAAAGGGAAAGGGAGGTAGACGCTTGGGACGATCCCAAACGTCCTTGCTCCGACGTGTCTCAATCTCGCGTAAAGAGGACAGAAACGCGTGCCTTCTGCTGCTAAAATCGTAGTACTGATGGAAGGGATGAGTTAAAAAGAGATTGAAGGAGACGAGGTGCGTGAAAGGGGTCACCTTTGCTGAAAAATTTCAATTATTGCGTGCATCATCTTGTTCTGCGTTGTTGTACGCGCTTGGAAACTCTTTAGGGATGTTCACGCTATTTTAGATTTCTCTTTGACAGAGTTGGGACGGGTTGAGGAAAAGATTGGGGATGGGATGAGGTATTTTATTATTTAGTTGGGTTTAGGAATAAGGATGGGATTGGGGTGGGTTAAAGGATATAAGAGTGGGCTTTTGCGGATAAATCACGGCTTTGGTCTATTAAAGGATTAGACGAAATGAATTGTAATTGGTCAATTTGATTTAATTTAAAAAAAAATGAGACGAATTGATACATACTAGTTAACAATCTTCTTGATTTCAACGGAATGAAATAATTAACTTAATTAATCGAATTACTCAAGGCTATAAATAATATAGATTGAACTAATTTATTTGGACATTTAAATTAAAATAAATCTTTTCGACATGATTTTCAAATACTTATGAATAAGATCACTAAAATGACTTAGAAAAGTATTTGGATTTCATGAACACTAATTATTCTCAATCGTTCAGGAATTCAGAAGCTCATGAATTAATATATATCGAGGAGGGTCAAAAATTGGGTGTCAACAACTGTCCCTCATTTTACTTGGATTGATGTAAGAAATTCGAGGAAAATTAAATTGACCAATTCAATTTTGACCAACCATGCATTCATGTTTTGGAAAAAGGGATTTGGTACAGACTTTAGGAATCATGGCCAAACCCCAAAAATGGGTTTCGTACATATCTCAGGCTATATGAGAATTCAGGCCACATGTAGTTCGATACGCTTGATTTAACACACGATTTTAAAAGAATTTAAGAGTCATCTCGATACTTTATTATGAAGGAATCAGGACAGTCGGTAATATTTAAGAGCAAATGTTGGAATGCAGCCTAGTTTTCAATGTAGAGCCCACCTACATATCCTTAAACCTTAGAAATTAGGCTGTTTGTCGTTCGACTCAATCGGTTGAAAAGGAAATCTATTTTTCTAGATAACCTTTGGATATGTACAACTGACAAAATTAAACGAGTATGAAAAGGAGGCTTGATTGTGGTGGAAGTCGCTCCTCTGCTCGCGTCCTAAAAGTTTGACATTCCTCTTTGGACTGTGTCCCAGTTCGCTGCTTAGAAAAAGTTCCATGTTGTGTTGCGTCTTTTTTAATGTCGTCCGCACCTGTGGCTTTTTATTTTTAGAGAATTTATCCTTTCGGATGCTCTCGACAAAGACTGAGAAAAAACTCGTCAGCTTAAAAATGCAATTCAAATGTGAGAAAGTGTCTTTTACCGCATTGACACTTAGTTGCTCTCTTCGCATTTGATGTCAACTTGATTGATTTGACGTAAAGCAAATAAAGCTTATGTCTTATGTTTACAAGATAATCTTCAATGTACTCTTCATTTGATGTTGAAATAAATAAAATCTGATGCATTGTTGATATTTTCTCTTGACGTTGTCTTCGATGCTTTACTTGATGTTTACTTTTTATCACAAATAAAAGGATGCAGTAGATGCCGATGGGTAGATTTTTCTCTTGAGATGCACGATTCCTTCTCTGGCAGTGCATGATTTCTTGCGGGGCACGAATATTTTCTCATAATGCATAAATTTCTGTGAGGCATGAATATCTTCTCGCGATGCATAAATATTAACTCGCGATGCATGAGTATTGACTGGCGATATATGATCTTCCGCGATGCATGAATATTGACTCGAGATGCATGATCTTTCGAGGTGCATGAATATTGACTCGTGATGCACGATCTTTCGGGATGTATGAATATTGACTCGCGATGCATGATCCTTTACTGGACATGAATATCTTCCCGTGATGCATAAATTTCTGCGAGACATGAATATCTTCCTACGATGCATAATTTTCTGTGAGGCATGAATATCTTCTCGCGATGCATGAATATTAACTTCCGATGCATGATCCTCCGCGATATATGAGTATTAACTCGCGATGCATGATCTTCTGCGATGCATGAATATTGACTCACAATGCATGAATATTGACTCGCGATGCATGAATATTGACTCACAATGCATGATCTTCTGCGATGCTTGAATATCTGCGGGGCATTAATATCTTCCCGCGGTGCTCAAATATTGACTCTAGATGCCATCCTTGGTACCAAATGAAGATAATGCTTCCATCGAGCAACATAGTTATCTTCTGGGGAGCTTTCTGGGTAATGATATCGTCTCGACCGACGATACCATAAAATGACCCTTCAGGTAGTGTATCATCTAAATCGACAATATAAATAAATGATCCTTCGGTTATGTATCATTAATAAATAAATGACCCTTCGGATAGTGTATCATCTCAACCGGCGATACAAATAAATGACCCTCCGGGTAGTGTATCATCTCAATCTATAATACAAATAAAACTACCTCTCCGAGTAGTAATAATATCATATTTGATAATATGATGTAGATGACATCCTTTACGAAAACCGTATACTCCATTTTGCTATTTTCACTTGATTCACCTTCGGTATGCACAATATAAAATAATTCCCACGTCCACAGAGAGATCATCAATTTGGGAGAGCTTTTCCCCTTGACTTCTCCATATCGTCGATCTGAGAAATTTGGTGATTTCCAGAGCAACTATAACCTGCATCCACAGAAAAATCATTTGTGTTAGAATGAACTCATATGTGTCGATTCTTCAGTTATCTGCTTCCTACCCTACTATCTCTGGTTGATTTTCTTACTTCCTACTCTTGATAGAAAAGACAGAATATTTTATGCCGAAACATTGAAATAAAAAGATAAAATCTTTAAGAAAAATAAGTTTTTGAGAAGTAGTATTTTGAAAAGGGTCACTATTAAGTATCATGTCACGTCAAGCTTAGCGAACTTCTTTGAGTCTGATGCTTGGAGGCCTATCTGATTATTCGCTGGGAGTTTTCAGTCACTCCAGACTTCCGATAAACCCCGATTGAAATTTTGAGTCCATCCTTAAAATTTCTTCCCAGTTACATGTCTTTGACTTATTCTTAATTGTTGGTGTATAAATCCCAGAATTTTCGAAATCCTTTCAAAAATTTTGTCCCAGTTGCAAACTTTGAAGTATCTTAAGTTTTAACTTGCTGAGGAAAAATCTTCTCCTGAGAATTTTTGAGTCCCTCTCAAAAATTCTGTCTCAGTTTCTATTGTAAAGAAAAATAGAAATCTTACGGGAAATATGACCGAACCCTTGTGGTGCCTACGTATCCCGTTGAGGCAGCAATCAGGTCAAATGTAGTTCCCCTTCAAAGGTTAGCAAAATAAGATATTACAAAGAATACCAACCGAGGCCAACATAGGACGCCTACGTATCTCCTTCTTGAGAATTCAGGTCGACCGTAGTTCAAATACAAAAAAATATTAAAAGGGATAAAAGGGCTGACCGAGGCCGACATAGGCCGCCTACGTAAATCATTCTTGAGAATTCAGTCAAACGTAGTTCATTATAAGAGGGATATAACGTTAAACGATACAATTACAAACAAATAAAACAATTACAGGGAAATAACATAAATGCAAACCGAAGCTTCACACGTAGTATCTTTTGACAACATCTGAATTGATCAGTTTTTGCCATGCGGTGCCGTCCATCTCCGACAGGATCAAAGCAACTACAGATAATACTTTATGAACCATGTAAGGTCCTTGACAATTTGATGCGAACTTTCTTCTGTACTCGTCTTGATGAGGAAAAATGTGCTTAAGGACCAACTGACCAATTTAAAAAATTCTGGCTCTAATTCTCTTGTGGAAATCACAAATCATTTTCTGTCGATACAGTTATCCATGACAAACGGCAACCATTCTCTTTTCGTCAATCAATGTCAACTGATCAATTCTCTTGCTCAGCCATTTAATATTACTCAATTCTACTTCTTGGATGATCCTTAGGGATGGTATCTCAACTTCAGCAGGTATGACTGCTTTCGTTCCATACACTAGCAAGTATGGAGTGACTTAACTCGATGTTCTGACAGTCGTCCAATATCCTAATAAAGTATATGGCGACATCTCATACCAATCTCAGTGATTGTCAATCATTTTCCTCAGAATCTTCTTGATGTTCTTGTTGGTGGCCTCTACGACTTCATTCATTTGAGGACGATAAGAGGTTGAGTTTCGATGAGTAATCTTGAACAAATCATATCTCTCACCAAGTGACTGTTGATATTTGCACCATTATTAGTAATGATGGATTCTGGCACTTCAAATCTGCATATCAGATTGTTGCGAACAAAATCAGCTACGACTTTCTTGGTGACCGACTTGTAAGAAGTTGTTCCACCCACTTGGTGAAATAATCAATGGCAACCAAAATAAATCTGTGTCCATTAGAGGCGGCTGGCTCTATCGGACTGATAAAATCCATACCCCAAGCTACAAATGTCCGAGGTGAACTCATAACATTATGTTCTTGAGGCGGCACTCGAATCAAATCACTGTGAACTTGACGTTTATGACATTTGTGCACAAACTTGCAACAGTCATTCTCCATAGTCATCCAAAAATAACCGGCTCGCAAAATCTTCCTTTCCAAAGTGAGTCCATTCATATGGGTGCTGCATACTCAATCATGTATCTGTTCAATAAGCTTCGCTACTTCAACAACTTCGACACATCTTAGAATACCCAAATCTGAAGTCCTCATATAAAGGATTTTTCCACTTAGAAAGAAATTCAAAGCCATACGACGTATCGACTTCTTCTGGTTGGAGGTAGCATCTTCAGGATAAATTTCATGACTCCAAATACTTCTTTATATCAAAATACCATGGCAAACTGTCTGGTTCCGCAACATTTGAACAATGCACTGGATGTTCTTTCAGCTATATGTCCAGAGGATCAATACAATCAGAATCTTGATGCTTAATCATTGAAGCAATGGTGGCAAGAGCATCAACCAACTCATTCTATATTTGGGAGTATGTCTAAACTCTATCTTACAAAATCTTTTGCACAACTTCTGTACATACTACACGTAAGGTATAATATTCGGGTTCTTCACGGCCCGTTCTCCTTGAACCTGATGAATCAATAGATCTGAGTCTCAAATAACCAATAACTCATCGATGTTCGTGTCGACGACCATTTTCAAACCAAGAATACAAGCTTCGTATTCAAGCATGTCGTTCGTGCAACAAAGTCAGAGTTTAGCTGCCATGGGATAGTGTTAACCAGATTCTGACACTAAAACCGTTCCTTGGTGATTTTCCGCTCCATCAAAGAATAATCTCCAGCCAGGATATTTTCGTCGGAAATATCTTCACCCACAAACGATACTTCCTCAACGTGAAAACATGTCTTTAGCGGTTCATACTCTTCATCTATGGGATTTTTTGCAAGATGATCAGCCAAGGCCTCTGCTTTTATCGCCTTCTAAGTCACATACACAATATCGAATTCACTCAACAGCATTTGCCATTTAGCTAACTTTCCGGTCGGCATTGCCTTATGGAAAATATACTTCAACGGGTCCATTTTGGAAATAAGATATGTAGTATAAGAAGAAAAATAATGTCTCAACTTCTGGGCAAGGGTAGTTGTCGCGCCACATTTTTCGCAAAAATGGGTTTTGTGCACGACCTAACAACTCTTTTGAGATTTTGAGTTTGGAGTCGCCACCTAACAAATTAAGGCGCGTTAGGGCACTTATCTAATCTAACTAAGTCTAGCTAAGGTCAACGAGCCAGAGATCAGGGTAAGGGTTCAAATTACCTCAAGGGGAAGGTGTTAGGCGTCCCACGAGGTCCACAAATGCGGGTCCCAGCCGTATCTCATGCAATCTATATGGGGGTTACAAGTAGCAAATAAGGTCACTTCATTTATTAGTTTATTTAATTAGTTTGCTTGCTAGGTGATAAGAAATATGAAACAAATAAGATCATTTTATTTTTAATTAATTAATAATAACGGCTAGGTGGTAACAAATATTAACAATTAAAATTATTTTTATTAAATCTAACATGTGAGACTAGGTGATATAGCAACAAGTTGAATCAAACAACTCATTATTATCTTAATTAATATTTAAACATGCGAGTCTAAGTGATAAAATATTAAACAATTGAGAAATAAATTAATTATTTAAGCATGCAAAACTAAGTGATAGCAATAAATGATTAAATAAAAGTTAAAAATAAGCGAAGGGATAGAAAAGAGGCAAATAAATAGGCAATAAGTTTTATCATTTTTATTTTAATCTACCCCAAATAAATACTAAATAATTAAAATTACTTTAATTATTTATTATTTGAGCATACGATCTATGTAATAAACAAATATTGCAAATATTAAGCAATTGATAAAGAGATAAACAAGAAGACATAATATGCACAAAAGATATAGAAGATAGCTCGATTTAATTTATTATGCAGCACCAAACAAGAATAAGACGTGCGAGAATAAAGTTTGAAAAAAATGAGCAAATTTTTGAATAGAAATTTTTATTTAAAAAATGTTTGTTTCTTTATAGGGATGATGCCACGCTATTGTTAATCGCGCTTCTCCATCATAGAAACAATTTTGTTTTGAGGTCGGTCTTAGCAAAATAATAAAAGTTTATATTTTTGAAAATGATTTAAAAGATTCAGTTTGCATATAGGCACATAAATATTTACATATAAATACACATAATTCCTTTTGAAAATCATGGGTAGGTGGTACTTCCGGGGACGCGTCGGTTTAATTTAGTAATTGGAACTAGACCTCGTTCCTTTGACTTTCCCACTAACGATAGGTTAGGAGATAGTGCTTGTAATTTATTTTTAAAAAATAAACAATGTCATAAGATATCCAAAGTTTTAAAGGAGGATTGAATAATGACTTTTTAAAAAATCATGTTGCAAAACTTTGTAAGAAGAAAAACTAGTAGAACATTAATGTAGAAAATTTATAAAATGCAAAAATTTTACTATGAAATATATTCAAAAGCCAAGTAATTTGTTAGATGCATCAAATGATTTTATTTTATTACTATTATTATTTTAAGAAAACAACATATTACATCATAAGTGCGAAATCTTCAAGAGGACAAATAAGATTACTAATTAATAATATTAGCTAATTTAAAAGGGGGGCAAAAATATGCACAACAAATTTTATTGGAGTGGGTATGATAAAAATTTATTTACAAACCTACAAACATGATTTCTAGGTGTTCAAAACGGAGTAACACATATAGGCATGATTTTGTAAATCTAAATGATATGAACATTTTAATCCTTAGGCATGGTTTCTACGACAAGACAATGCTGAAAAGTTATAACATATTTTTTAACATCTAACAGACTACTAAATTATTAGGATTTGATTTTAACATTCAAAAATTAATGGAATCTAGTTATTTTTAAACTTATTAACAAACAAAGCGTCAAGCATGTTGAAAATTGGTTTGATTACAACACCTACAAACAATAATTCTAGGTGGTTAAAGATTTAAAAATAGAGTAAACCTATAGGCATGATTTCTAACTTTTAAAAATACAATGAACAAGTAACATGTAAATCCTCTTCCCTTAGACGATCCCCTAAATAAATTTATATATGAGAGCTTTAGAGTTATACAAATATTACAAAATTCAAATAAATAAATAAGAAAAATATAGATTCAAATATATGAATTAAAAAAATAAATCTTTCTTCATGGCTAATCTTCAACTTGAACTTCAAGTTTGAAACCTGTCAAAGCAATCAAATAACTACACAAGTAATCACAATTTATTTAGTCAAGATGAGACACATATGCAATTATTTAATGACGAATTATACATATAGAAAAGAACAGACAATAGCTTACACAAATATGTGAATGCAAAGATAATGTAAATGCTAAGAATACTAACCAGTTAAGCAAAAGAAATGGTAGCAATGAAAACAAATTGATCTAACTTTTACTCGAACAAAAATCAAAGTAGCAAAGTAGCAAAGAAGAACACTTGAATGTTTACCGGAATCTTAATGTATTTTAGGAGTAGCAAGAGAGCAATGAAAGAATGAGGAGTGATGAGAGAACTTGTGATTGAGAGTGAATGTGAGTGTGTTAAAAGAATGCAAAGGGGGTCTCTTATATAGTAGAAGAAGGGGGAACAAATAAGGTAAACAAATATTTTTAAAGAATCAATTAATATTCTATTTTCCTTATTATAAAAGAGGACCAAATCAGAAAGTTTTAAAATATTTCATTACCAAATATAAACAAGTAAGAATAAATTAACAGAGTGTAATATATATTTCTTTAAATAAAGAGGAGCCAAAATCATAAAAATATTTAAAATAATCATTACCAAAATAAATAAGTAATAATAAAGTTAGGAAGACAATATTATTTTACCTTAAACAAAGAAGCACCAAAATAATATTAAATTATTATTATGCTACAAAATATAAATAAATAAGAATAAATTAGGAAGAGTAGGATATATTTTCCTTAAACAAAGAGAAGCCAAAATCACAAAATATTCCTACCATAAATAAGCAAGTAAGTGAATCAATAAATATACAAATAAGAAAAACTAGATCAATTAATATTATTTTTCTTTATTTCAAAGGAGTCAAAATTATATTTACAAATCTTATTGTCAAATATAAACGAGTAACAATAAAATTAAGGAGAGTAATATTATTTTCCTTTAAATAAAGGAGATCCAACTTGAAGAACTAATTTGACTATTGATATATTTTTGTATTTTATTCCCAAATAAGAATATAAAAATACCATGAATAAGATAGTGACAAACTTTATTAACGGATGTAAAACGAATTAGGTGACATATAAAAAAATACAATAAACACACATAATAAAGATTATTCCAAATTACAGAAGGATACGATATTAACAGTCTTTACGGATATATTTTAACTCAAACAGAGCAAATCTACAATCTAAACATAGGATTTCTTCTATTTGAATCTTAAGAGTGAATGATTCCTTAATGACACGCTTTTAACAACAGATTACACGCAATTAACGAACAATATTTAAGCAAAGCAAATACAGCAAGATCGAACCAGACTCAAATTCAAGAAATATTCATCCAACATTTAGATTAAAACTTACTGAGACGGATCTCAACAGATCCGTCATCAAACTTTGACAGTGATGAAGGCGCGAAGGCCTTGCTGGTTCGTTGTTGCTGCTGCGCAGGGCTGCTGGCTGCTTCTGCACCTTGCCAGATTGCTGTCCTCGTGATTGCTCCTCCGCCGGAGCTGCTGATTCGCGGCTGGTGTCGAAGCTGCTCCTCTCTAGGCTGCTGCTGCCTGCAAAAGAAGAAGGAGAAGAGAAGAGGGGCGAGAGGGAGAAGAGAAAAGGGGGGTGGAGAGACGGAGAGGGGAAGAGTTGTTGCTGCTCTCGCCGGCAAAAAACATGGAGAGGACGCTGGGGAAGGGGTGAAGAAGAGGGGGCAGGAGAGGAAGAGCAGAATGAGAGGGAGAAGAGGAGAGAAGGAGGGGGGATGGCGGCTGTCGGCGGCGACTATGGAGAAGAGAGAACAAGGAAAGGGAAAGAGAGAGGTGTCGCGAGAGAGACGGAGAAGGGGAGGAGGACGACTGGTCGGAAAAAGGAAGAGAGGGAGGAGGAGCAACGGGAGAGGGAGAAGAAGAGGGGGTGAGGCGGCTGGAGAGGAAGAGGAGGGAGAAGAATGGGTTAGAATTTTAGGTTTTGAGGTCTTTTGGTGTTGAGAGAATAGGAGATTTAATCACAACCGTTAGATTAGATAGGGATGGAGGGTTAGGATTCGGTCTAGGATTTATTTTTAAGATGGATGGATGAGATGAAATCTTAATATTAGATGGGACAAGATATGGAATGGCTAAAAATGCAATTAAATTGGCTAGAATTGAAATGAAAGAGGGTCTATGATTGAAATAAAATTTAATTGGAGTAGCTAGAATTGAAAGAAATTATAATAGAATAGGCTAGAATTTAAATAATTTTAAGAAAAGTGTAGGAATTACTATTTAATTAAAATACTACATATATTAAAATATTTTTATATAATTGAAAATCATTTAAATTTTAACATTTGACATTCATTAATAATTTTAAAATATTATAATAATATTTACGATAATTTTATAAAGTAAACGATACTAAAATCGAATAAAACTTTAAACTTTTAAATACGTATTTAATCGAATAGTATTCCTAAAAATGGTCAAAGGTCGGTCAAAATTGGGTGTCAACACAAGTCAAAGCACAACACGTCCTCTCCAACAGAGTGTAACGAGACTCATATGGCGTGACTTCTTGCTTATATAATAAACGGCTCGCTCCTTTTTTCTTGTCTTGTCGTGTCGACCAAGCAAGCATCCAAATGCGTTATCTGATATGGACAAATATAGCAACAATGGACTCCCTTCTTGCGGAGGTACCAACCTCTTCTGCTGACTATAAATCCCAATAACTTGTCGGCTAGCACCCCAAAAACACATTTCGCGAGATTTAACTTCAAGTTATAGCGACACAGACGATCAAAGAACTTCTTCAAATGCGTCAAGTGGTTTGAACTCTCAAGGGACTTGATTATGACGTCATCCACATACACTTCGATCTCCTTATGAATCATATCATGAAATATAGTCGTCATAACCCTCATATAGGTAGCACCAACATTCTTGAGGCCAAATGGCATCACCCTTTTATGATATACACCCCCAAGGTGTAATAAAAGTTGTCTTTTCTGCATATTTCTTGTCCATCAGAATCTGATGATAATCGGGGTAACAATCCACAAGTTACTGCATTTAATGCTTAGCACAATTATCAATCAGAATATGAATGTTTGGCAACAGAATATTATCCTTAGGGCTGGATTTGTTGATATCCTTGTATTCGACACAAATTCTGATCTTCCAATCCTTCTTGGCGACAGGAACAACATTGGCCAACCAAGTCGGGTAGTGTGTCACTTCTACCAGTCGAGACTTTATCTGTTTGGTGATCTCCTTTTTGATATTTAAACTCAATTCGGTCTTGAACTTTTTGTTTCACTGGACTGAACTAACCTCTTTGACACACTCTTGGTCTCCCAGATTTATAGTTTCAGTTTCCTCTAAATTCGGCTTATGCTGATTTTCAAACTGCAAAAACTCTTCAACAACATATTTTGGTGCCTCATTTTCCTCTTCGTATTCATCAACCTCATCATCACCTGCCTCATTTTGTTCATTCAGCTCGTGACATGACATGACATTGGTAGGCTTAGACCTTACATTACTGAAACCATCAACAGAAAAATTAGAAAAGCGAAGTATAGCAGATGAGTAAATAAACAAATTTTCAATAAAAAGGCTTTCATTCAAATTGGGAAATAATGCAAACTTTGGTTATGGCAAAAAGCCATGTTGCCTTTTCAAACATCACGGGGGAATTATAAATTCAAGCAATTAAGGGAAATGCAAAATGGTGGGTCTCGGGTCTCTTCCAGGCTACCAATGATTTAAATATTCACAAATGATGCGCTTCTACCAAGGAGTTAGGGGAATCAGAATCAGCGTGGAGGTCCAATTCTGCAGCATCTCCCCAGGCTCAGCATCGCGGATACCAGCTAGCTCGACTTCTTCGTCAATAACAACATCGATCTCCTGGAAAAGGCCATAGATTCCTTCCCCAAAGTCATCATGCTCGGCATACTCCTGGACTAGAAATAATTGATATAGATGAGAGATTGGCTTAATTAATGTTTGATCACTATTCTTCATCATCTTCGTATCATCATCTATGGAGATGTACCCCAAACCATACTTAGCTCCTTTGACGGGGATGGGGATAGGCTCTGTAATCCCTTGGGAATTTCTCCCCAATCCGAAACCTGGTTCGAACCCATTCTACAGCATCAGAGTGGCTATCATCTTATACACGCCATACATAAAAATATGTGGGGCACAGTCCTCATTGGTGGCATTTACCAGCTCCACCGTGTAGAAATATGTACCTCGCGATACCTCATCAATCATTGGCGCCTATATGCGGAGTGACTCCCCTCGCCATGAATAACCAACTCTTCATCCTTCCAAATAATTTTTATCATCTGATGCAGGGTAGAAGGCACAACTCCAACAATATGGATGAAAGTTCTTCCCAGAAGAAGGTTGTAGCTGGTGTCGATGTCTAAGACTTGGAACTGTGCACTGAATTCTTCCGGACCCATTTGAATGATCGAATTCACCGTTCCCAACTTATCTCTCTGTACCCCATCAAAGGTTCTTACATTTACTTGGTTTTGTTCCAGCTTCCCCAAGTCAAACATTAGCTGCCTCAGTGTTGACAATGGGAAAATGTTCAGACCAGATCCATCATCCACCAAAACGCGGTTTATGACCTTCTCGCGACATACGATAGTGCAACACCTTGTTGTGTGACCTCCCTTCAAAGGCAACTCATCATCGCAGAAACTAATTCGATGCCCTTATTTAACTTGGTCAATCATAGGGGCCACATTATCGCTGCTTATGCGTACAAGCACATACGTATCATCAAGAGCCTTCATCAAGTACTGTCTATGCAATTGAGATCTCATCAGCAGGGCCCATATGGAAATCTGGGCTGGAGTCTTCTCAAAATGCTTGACAATAGAATAATCTTTTGGCTGCATCTTTCTCCAGAATTCCTCCGCTTTGCCTTCACTTATCGGCCTATTGCCCTAATCCTTCTTCCGTCCTCCAGAAGCCAACACTTTGGGAGTATAACACATCCAAGATTGAGTCATACCCTGAGCGACAGCAGTTTCATTCACAAATTTTGGTTTGACAAGAGTCTCTGGTGGCACCAAAGCGAAAGCCTTTGCGGGTGTCAGGATCACAAAGTTTTTTTTCTCCTTGACGCTCAACGAGGCCACAACCTTTTCTAACTCATCATGAAAAACTATAGTTATCACCTTAGTCACACACCAATCATCGTCTCTCTCTATCATGTTGATATTGATGCCCCCATGATTCGGCAAAGGGTTGGTGTTGACATTAGGCGCAACTGCTTGAAGAGAGACCACCTCTTGGTCGATCAGATGTTGAATCTTGTGCTTGAGGTTGATGGAGTATACATTATCATGTCTGACACTTTTGGAGTGATAAGCACACCTTTGATCGGGCCTGTAGAATTTTGAACTAGTATCCACCGGCTTGGGCCTCGCTGGGTGGTGGATATATCCAGCCGCAGTCATTCGCTCGTATATCTTTGTTCGGATTTCAGCGAGCGCGGTAAAGTTCCTGGGAGGCTTCTTCTCGAATCTGTGTCGAGGTGGATCATAACGGCCTTATTGGGGAAGGGGTACCTGTTGATAACTTCTGGTATTTGGACGGGGAGCTTGGCTTTTGGGATATGGATTTGTTTTGTTAATTTGTTGATGGATCTTGGTAGTTCGTGGGAGCATTTGGGTATATTGTATCTTTGAGTTGATAGACTGGAGGGAGTTCTCTGTAGCTCGACTGCACATTGGCACAGTTGAGAGCAACATTTAGGTAGATTGGTGATGGGATTTGATAAAGCGATGGAGGACTTTGGTAAAAATAAGGTGGATTTTGGTAACTTGGAGGGGTATTTTTGTAGACTGAAGGAGGATGTTTGGATGACTAGCCTGCGTGTAGCAAGCTTGGTAGGAGTTATGGGAAGGTCGAGGATGACCTTGGGAGAAGAATGATCTTCTGGGTCTCTTTCCCCTCATAAGATACAACAACAATTTCTTCTCTCTTTTTTTCAAACAGTACCGGTGATCCGGGCATGCGGCAACATGAGCTATTTTACCTGTTTTGAAACCATCTTCGATAGTCTCACCAATCTTGACTATCTCAGCAAATTTTGCTCCAACGAGTAATATGATCCTATCATAATATTCGGGCTCTTGCACCTGCACAAACACTTCCACTATATCTTTGTCAGACATAAGCGGACTTACCCTAGCTGTTTTCTCTACCTGTAGGCGAACTCTCTGTATATCTCAGTGGATTTCTGCTTCATCTTTTCCAAAGCGTACCGATCGAGAACTATTTCCACGTTGTAAGCAAACCGATCAATTTTTGGCCAAGGCGTTCCAGCTGGGCTATTGTCTGGTTTCGTGCGAGGTGAACCATTCCAGAGCCTCCCCGCACAGAATTCGGCTGAACATCCGCATCAACAGAGTTTCATCCCTACCAACTCTAACAAGCTGGTCGCAGTAGGCTCTCAGATGAGCCATAGGGTTTCCCGCTCCTCCGAAGTATCAACTTCGGGATCTTGAACTTTTCCGTAAGCTCAAGATTTGTATGAATGCATAAATCCTCTTAGTTGAGACCGGCGGTATTATGGACGCATTTGAGCTCTTTCATAGCCTTCTTTATCTCTTCTTTTATGTTCACATTTGCCTCTTCCTTTGCCCTCCACTCCTTTTCCTGTTCCTTATATAGTCCAGCTCAGAACCGTGCACATCGTGCTCGGTAAGGACGGGAATTCGGAAAGTGGTTATTTTAGGAAAGGGTGGAGATACAGAGGAACTCTGGAAATTTTGAGAGGTTTGATAATTCTGTGGGTAAGTTTGAGGACTGGTATTCTGATTTAACTTGGTGGTGGGGTGTTTAGGGATTGAAAGTATTTTGGTTTTGATTTTAGCTTTGGTTTTGCGGTGGTGGAGCGGTTTGATATTGGGTATTTTGAGAATGGGGTGATATTTGGGCGTGGTTGTTTTGTGGAGGAGGTGGAGTTTGATAGGATGCGAAAGCATATTGAGTATTTTGTGTAGTCAAGTCTATGACGGAAGGATTTTGGGCAAGTTTAGATGGTAGATTTTGAGTTAGATCCATGTTTGAAGCAGAAAAGTATAGAGGGGGTCTCCCATCAGCAGCGTTAGCAGCAAAACCTGGTGGAGGCAGATCCTGTCTCCTTTGCATCTCCACCCTCATCTCCGCAATCTGTTGCATCAGTTGCAAAATCAATTCATTCTGGTCCGTTGTGGTGGGTTGAGACACCACAACGTCAGTGAGACCTACTTCTTCGTTGTTATCTCCTATTGTTGTTTTTCCTTTATCTTAATTTTGTCTTGGAAAGGAATCTGCGTGACCTTTGGATCTGGTGAAATAGGGATGATCTGCCAGCTTAATCGACACAGATCAATCTCAAAGTACTTGAGCAGGAAACAACTCAAAGGCAGATTTGTTAGTTTGGATTCAGAATACAAAATGCATAATATCACACAGAGAGCAGAAAAACACACAGTTTACCTTGTTTGACGATATCTTCAACCCACGAGTAAGGACGGAAACAAATTTTTTAACAAGCAGGAAGTTGCTTATTTAGTTTGACACTATCTCAGAAAGGTTAAATCACGTTGAGATAAAATCTTCTTTCAGCTGCTCTTTGAGGTCCATTGATCTGGTCTTCGTATCTTCTTGTAATATGAAAGGGGAGAATGAAATTTTAGAAGATAGGGGTCGGGCCTTGGAAGGCTGCCTACTTATCTCACAAGGAGAAATAAGGCCCAACGTAGTTCGATTACAGAAGAAAATATTCTCATTCATTTATTGCGATTACAAGGAAATTGAAAGACAACAAAGCTTTAAAGATAAAAAATAATGACTACATCTCAGTCATTCTTCTTCTCATTATAGCATCAGTCACGAGGAATAAACTCGACTTGAATCTTTTCCATGTTGACGAGGGATTCGAGGTCATAGCGAAAACCAAGACACTTTGAGATGTAATGATCTATAGCATCATGGTAAGCACAAGGTTTGAAGATTTCTACCCCAACGGGATCGAAGAATCTATAATCATTTTGGAGGGAGGCTAAGACCCCATTCTTAACCAAATCCATGTAGATATGCAACATCGATTCTTTGAACGGAGTGAAATAGTGACAAACGCACTGAGTGTGCTCAATCGGTTCCGACGGATCATAAGCGAGAACAGTATTATTACCCCACATGTGCAGGATATTCCCAATGTCGATCTGGTGGCAGATCCTCATCTTAAGTTGCACGCATTCCTCTATGGTGTGTCCTCGCTGGTTTGGGTGGAAGGCACATACTTTTGAATAGTTTCCTTGTTGAAAGATTGAAAATGATCCATCCTGAGGTGCCCATTCGAGATGTTCGTACAAAAGGGCGCATGACATAAACCTAGCCCCCACACTATGCGTCGGCTCGTAGGTCGGGAGAGTGATCCACTTATCTTCTCCTCTCAGACGGCCCAGAAATAAAGGTTTGTAGATGATTTCCTCGTCGGAGTCTTCCCTAGTTGCTCCAGGGTGGGCGTAATCAGGACCAGTGTTAGCTTCCTGCTCGCGGACAGAGTACTTCCCGCGCATTCTCTGAAGTTTTTCAATCATGTAGCTATAAAAGGCTTTGTTCTTCCTCCTCAGTGAGACCATCCTCTCTATCCTCGCCTCTCTTGCTTCCCTTTCTTGCACCTTCAGTCAAAGCATCTCTAATTTCTCATTCAAGTCTTCTCTCTCCATCTCAACGTCTTTTTTCCTCTTCATCTTTGATGTCAGATCCTCATGCAGCATCGCAGTTGCAGCTTTGTAGAGCATTGTGACCATTTCGACCCTGAGACCTTTCTCCTTAGTCTTTTGAATTTCTTGAGTGATATGTTCAATCTTTCTTTGTAACTCTTCTCCAGTGAGTTCCATCTGAATATTCTTACCCTTATCCATAGCAGTGATTTGCTTTTCCTGAGACAGTAGAGTAATATTTTAGGATTTGGGATATGGGAGGTGTCTTTGAGTGAGAAACTTAAGACTCGGAAAATTTTGGTCAGACATTTTGTGATAGTAACTTGTATATTTCTGGGAATTTTGGGCAGGGAGTGGTTGACGATATCCTTATTCAAAGTAACATACCAGATAGACAGTTAAAATACATATATCACATCCTAATCATGCATGTGACCCTTTTGTGCCAAGGGTAGGCCTAGCGACCTGAAGGATGTATTTGCGTCGTTTAAAACAAATTGTTGCATCCCCCAAAATAAGCTTCACAAATAATCATAGTATTCGTTACATAATTTTAATCAAAATGGGGGCACATTTTTGGGGAAGGGAATGGAAGCAATCCTATGCAGGGGAATTAGAAAGTTGACGGTCTTGCTCATCCTCTGGCTTTCTCTACCTCTTCGCGGATGAGCACTTGCTTGTTACCACATATGGATCAGCGAACACAGCTTTGGAAGATGGCAGCACGACCTGTAGAGTGTTGATCTGCTCATCTAGGGTTGCATATATATATATATA
>NC_028648.1:42296967-42360714 GCF_001406875.1 Solanum pennellii | reverse complement strand
TATATATATATATATATATATATATATATATATACATATATATAAAGAAAAGAACACATAATGGAAGCAGAGAGACTTCATGGAAACAAACTCAACACGCAGAGCTTAGAAATAGACCGAGCATACACCATGGTGATCAAAATAAAAACTAGACAAAAGCTCAAGAATCGCACGACAATAATTCATGTAAAACAAAATAGGACGAGACATATCAAAGACAAAAACATGAAGAAACAAGGAATAAGAATGAGAGGATTACCTACTTCGATGCAGTGAACTGAGGATGAGAAGGACGAGCAGCAACTCCTATACCACAAGAACACAACTTCAAGACTCGAATAATAATCAAAAGACGCCGAAGACTGAATGAAATCAAGGCTTTTGGTCTCTTTATAGGTTTTCCCGTTCTGCAAACCTTTGAGTATATTTTATAACTCCCTCCTACTAAAATCTAATCCAAAGAAAAGCTAACAAACAAAAATATCCCCTGCCTTCCTCTAACAGTTTCCAAAAGAGAACAGAAAAGAAATAAGTCAAGATTCCTTAACACACTCTTCTCTTTTCACCAAAAAAAAAAAAACTTTCAACAACGTTTTCAAATCCAAAATTTCTCTCTAATTTGTTTTTCGAAATTGCCCCCTCATTTAAGAACAATAAGGAAGTATTTATAGGACAAAAAAGAATTAGGGTTCGTCGATTTTTTGGAGAGAAAATGGAGGGTCAAAATCGAGAATCTGATTTGATCCTTTGTTTGAAATTCAAAATATTTCCAACAAAGGAAAAACATCCTTTTCTGAAGTTTTTTACCTCAAGCCAGAAAGGGAAAGGGAGATAGACACTTGGGATCGATCCCAAACGTCCTTGCTCCAACATGCCTCAATCTCGCGTAAAGAGGACACAAATGTGTGCCTTCTGCTGTGAAAATCGTAATACTGATGGAAGGGATGAGTTGAAAGAGAGATTGAAGGAGACGAGACGCGTGAAAGGGGTCACCTTTACTGAAAATTTCAATTGATGCGCGTGTCGTCTTGGTCTGAGTTACTGTACGCGCTTGGGAACTCTTCAGGGATGTTCACGCTATTTCAGATTTCTCTTTGACAGAGTTGGGTCGGGTCGAGGGAAAGATTGGGGATGGGCTGAGGTATTTTATTATTTAGTTGGGTTTAGAAATAAGGATGGGATTGGGGTGGGCTGAAGGATATAAGAGTAGGCTTCTTCGTATAAATCACGACTTTGGTCCATTAAAGGATTAGCCTAAATGAATTCTAATTGGTCAATTCAATCAAATTTTTAAAAAAGTGAGACAAATTGATACATATTAGTTAACAAGCTTCTTGATTTCAACGGAATTAAATAATTAACATAATAAATCGAATGACTCAAGGCTATAAATAATTAAGATTGAACTAAATTATTTGGATATTTAAATTAAAATAAAATCTTTTCGACATGATTTTCAAATACTTATGAATAAGATCACTAAAATGACTTAGAAAAGTATTTGTATTTTATAAACACTATTTATTCTCAATCGTTCGGGAATTAAGAAGCTCATGAATTAATATATATCATAGAGGATCAAAAATTGGGTGTCAACATTCCTTTCACCCATTGGGTCCCTAGTTTTCAGTCAGATTCTTGATTTCCATATCATGATTAAACATAGGGTTTCTATGATTTGGATAGAATTTCATGAATTTATTAAATATATGTTCCAAATCAGATTGTTAAGTTATTATTCAGTTTATCGCATGAATATCAGAACCCTAGCTTTGTATTATTTAGTTCTTGAATTAGACATGATAGGTCAGATATTCCAGTTATTTAGTTATAATGCCTCGATTTTTAATGCATCATTATCAGTTTAAATGTTGCATTCTTAGTTTTCATATTTAGTTTTGAGCTATCCAATAGTTACAAAAATTCAGACATAATTAGTTAATTACATAAATCAATGGGAGTAGCACAATACCGAGTTGGATTAGGGTTCAGCGTACTTAATTAGTCCCAAAACTACTAGCCAAGTAGGTTGTAAGTCCCCTCTGTGGGTAATCAGTTTGGTGATCACGTCAGCATGCCTTTATACCTTTAGCAGGGTATATTGAATCCTCTCGATGGGGCGTATACATCGGACTCCACATTTAGCTAATGTGGTTTTATTATCAGTTATTAGTAGCTGTCATAGTTCAGTCAAAATCTCTTGCATTGACCATTTATTAGTAAACTCAGTAATCAGTTTCAGCATGTTATAAATTGGTCATTGCATTCAGTTAGCTCAGAAATTTAGTATATCATGATACTTGCTGTTGTGCTTATTCTGTTATGTTTTATTTCAGCTTTATTCTATCCTACATGCTCAGTACCTTTCAATTACTAATGCATATGTGCGCTACATCTTCTCGTGATATAGGTTCAGGTTCTAAGCATCCAGATCATGCAAAGCTCGATTTTCCGATCTTCAGTTCAGCAGATTTTGGTGAGTCCTCATTCTCCGAAAACAATAGTCATGAGTTTCTTTTCATTATTTATTTTTTTTGTTTCAGTTTTTGCTAGACTTAGCTAGGGCTTGTCCCAGTATTTCTAGTCAGTTAGAGGCTTTTTCAGACATAGTTAGATTCAACTTAGTCTTGAGTTAGTATTTCCTTTGTATTAAACTCATTGTTTTCAAATATCTCATTTATAGAATATGGGTATTCCCCATCTTTTCAGTTTAAAATTATGATTTAGTTTTCGCAATAGTTTATGTTCTTTAGTATGCTCATGCACATGCCACACGGTTAGCTTGGGATCACTTGTGGTCCTAGGTTTCGTGTCCGCATCTTAGAGGTAGCTCGGGGTGTGTCAATAATGCAAGAGTTGGAGTCTCTTCACAAAAATGAGACATGGGTCTTAGTTAAAAGGCAAAAGGGGATGAGGACAATTGGATGCAAATGGGTCTACAGAAAGAAAGAAGGTATTACAAAAGTGGAAGATGTTAGGTTCAAGGCGAGATTGGTTGCAAAGGGTTTCATCCAGAAGGAGGGAATTGAATACAATGAGATTTTCTCTCTAGTCGTGAATCATAGCTCAATTCACGTGCTACTAGCATTGATTGCACAATTTGATTTACAGCTTCAACAGCTTAATGTCAAAACTGCCTTATTACATGGGGATCTACAAGAGACAATCTATATGGATCAGCCTGAAGGTTTCCTAGCTGAAGGAAAAGAAGATCATGTATGACAACTTAAGAAGTCTTTATATGGTTTGTAGCAGTCCCCTAGACAATGGTACAAGAGGTTTGATGCATTCATGACTACACATGGATTTTCGAGGAGTGCATTTGATAGTTGTGTGTATCACAAGAAGATGTCTGGTAATTCTATAATTTATCTATTGTTGTATGTTGATGATATGCTTATTGCTGCTAATAACATCACAGAGATAAATATTTTGAAGAAACTGTTGAGTAAGGAATTTGACATGAAGGATCTGGGAGTTGCATAGAATATCCTTGTAATGGAGATTTCAAGAGAAAATGGTGTTGTACATGTTTCTCAGAAGAGGTACATCGAAAAAGTTCTTGAAAGATTCAATATGCATATGAGCAATCATGTAAGTACACCTTTAGCTTCTCATTTCAAGCTTCCAGAGTTACAAAATACTTAGTCTATGGATGAGGTGGAGCATATGTCAAAGGTTCCTTATGCGAGCGCAGTTGGTAGCATAATGTGTTCTATGGTGTGCACACGTCCAGATATTGACCAATCTGTAAGTGCGGTAAGCAGGTACATGGAAAATCCAGGAAAAAGGCACAAGGAAGCTCTCAAGTAGATATTGAGATATCACAAAGGAGCTCCTGATGTTGGCCTAACCTTCCAAAAAGTGAAGGTATTTCAATTCTCGATTATGTAGATTCTGACTATGCAGGGGATCTTGATCGAAGGAGGCCCACAACTGGATACATCTTTACTCTCGTTAGTGCCATTTATTAGTTGAAAATCGACTTTACAGTCTATTGTCGCTTTGTATACAACAGAGACAGAATATATGGCAGCAACTAAGGCAGTGAAAGAAGCTATCTGGTTGAAAGGTTGAGAAGGCTATCATAGATGATAACGTTGTAGACATGTTGAACAAAGTAATCCCACTTGCCAAGTTTGCACGCTGCAAGGACTTGGCGGGATAATGCATCAAGTGATGCAACTCTAGTGGAACAACTGCTAGGTGGATCTAGTATGTTCAACAAAGGTTTGATTCTTTTTGTTTGTTATAACGGGATTGCCATGTAAGCTTAGAAGTTTTGGCGGGAGTTGTTTATACGCATGCTCTGAACACAAGCCAAGGTGGAGATTGAAAGATTTGGTTTGGTTCTTGTGGAATCAACATGAATATTTGGTAGGAAGATAATTAGTACATAATAAAAGTCAAGATAGTATCTTGGTAGGTGAAGTTTAGGCAAACCATAAAATGGTTTCATATTCTTAACCTTAACATTTTTGACATATAGAGATGTCATGGATGACATCAATAGGATGAATCCATTCCTATAAATAGCTAGCTCTTAATTCATTTTCAAATCATCCTCTCACTTGTCTTCTCACCTTCTAAGGCATTTGTGTTCTCTATCTTGTAGTATTTCACTTTTATTTTTTATAGAGTAAAATAAATATTGGAGCAGTTGTTCTTTGGTGGATGTAGGATCATTTTGATCCGAACCACGTTAAATATTGTTGTTCTTCCTTGTTCTTTATTTTCATGTTTCCGCTAACATTAGTAAAGTTTTTAGATTTGAAACTAAGTGACTCAGGCATCAGAATTTCCCCAACTTAGTTTGTAAAATCAGAAAAAATAATGAAAAATTATAATAATGCACTAAAAAGATTCACTACTGCATTAAAATTGTGGAATATACTAATCTTTGGTAATGTCTTCCATCAAAAGAAAACAATTCTAAATAGAACTAATGGGCTACAAATTATGGATAGAATGCATAAAAAACACGATCACATGGAGCTGGAATACAGTCTTATAAGTGATTACAATGAGACCTTAAATCTAGAGTCTTATGTCTAAATGAAGGGGATGCGAATACTAAATTCTTTTAGATTTCGACAATACATGGAAGAAGGAAAATAATATATTCGATTAAAACGATATTGTAGGAAATCGATGTATGATACAAACATCATTAAAAATACTATAACCCAATATTTCAAAAATATTTACACCACAGAATTACATAAGAGTTGTTGGACTACCCCTACAACTTGCAAAAATGCTATGTCTATAGAATATAAGGCTAACTTCGGGAGACCCCTTGAAAAAAGATGAAATCAATCATCTTTTCTTTCAAACCTCTTAAGTGTCCTGGACCAGATGGACTCCACCCACTATTATTTCAAAATTATAGGAAAGACAAGGAAGAATTTGTGGTTAAAACGTGCATGAAAATTTTTCGAACACGCATTGTCCCTAGTGAACTCAACAAAACCTTTATATGCCTTGTTCCCAAAATAAAAAATTCAGAACAAACTAATCACTACAGACCTATTAGTCTCAGAAACACTATATACAAAAATATCACTAAAATAATAGCTAATAGAATTAGACTTTATCTAGATAATATCATAAGCCCCCATCACTATAACTTTATTGTGGGAAGGTGATTGGTGGATAATGTTGTAATTATCCAAGAAGCCTTTCAGTCTTTTCAAAAAAAAATGTAGGCAAACATGGTAAAATGCTTTTAAAATTGGGGAAAAGGGTCAAATATGCTCCTAAACTATTCGAAAAGGGCTAAATATACCCTCCATTTAAAGTTTGGGTAACTCATGCCCTCGCCGTCCAACTTTTTACCCAAATATGCACTTATGGGCATTAGTTGGTATGTCACATGGAATTTCATGTCATTTTGACCTTAACACATCACATTTATATGAAAATAGAAAGGGATTCGAACTCATAAACACCTAATCCAACCCATAAATCAATCCCCCTTTTAAATAAACTATCCGACCCGTTTTTAACAATTTTGATTAACTTTTATTTTTTGGTAAATTCCGAAAATGATTAATTGATTAATAAAAAATAGGAAAAATATGGAGAAAAAAAAAACTAATATAAAATTAACGCAAAAAATTTAAAATAAATATAGTAACCTTATATCCAATAATTTCAATATTTCAATAAAAATTTATTTTTTTCGGTAAATCTCGAAAATGAGTAATTGATTAATAAAGATATGAAAAGTATAAAAAAATATATATATATAATTAACACCAAAATTTCACAAATAAATATAGTAACCTTTAATTCTAAATTATTTTTTTAATTTTTTTTTGACAAATTCCGAAAATGAGTAATTTATTAATTAAAAAATAGGAAATGTTCTTAATATAATTTTTTTGATAAATCAATTATATTTTTCCTATTTTTTTATTAATAAATTACTCATTTTCAGAATTTCTCAAAAAAATGTAGAATTAAAAGTTATTATATTTATTTGTAAACTTTTGGCATTACTATTATATTTTTTGCATTTGCATACTTGTCATATTTTTTATTAATCAATTACTCATTTTCGAGATTTATCAAAAAAATTAAATTTAATTAAAATATTGAAATTGTTGAATTTAAGGTTACTATATTTATTTTTGAATTTTTGGCGTTAATTTTATTGTTTTTTTTTATATTTTTCCTATTTTTTATCAATCAATTACTCATTTTCAAAATTGATCGAAAAAATAAAAATTAATCAAAATTGTTAAAATGGGTCGGATAGTATATTTAAAAAGAGACTGATTTATGGGTCGGATTAGGTGTTTATGAGTTTGAATCCCTCTCCATTTTCTTATAAATGACATGTGTTGAGGTCAAAATGACATGGCAATTCCATGTGGCATTTAAATAAATGAAAAATGAGTTGGATATGTCCAACATACCAACTAATGCCCATAAGGATATATTTGGGCCAAAAGTTGGACGGGGAGGGCATGAGCGATCCAAACTTTAAATGAAGGGTATATCTAGACCTTTTCGAATAGTTTAGGAGCATGACCTTAAATCCTAAAAATTGATCTTGAAAAAGCTTTTGATATACTAGAATGGTCGTTCATAAAACAATCGTTAATGATCTTGAATATTCCAAACAACATTATCGACAATATTATGTCATGGATATCCACCTCGTCCATCTCCATACTAATCATAAACGGAGACCTACAAATCATTTCATCCTGACTAGGGGTATTAGGCAAGGAGACCCCACTATCACCATACATGCATCTTCATCATTTGTATGGAATCCCTCTCTAGACTTATTAACTATGCCACTCAGGAGCGACTTTGACAACGTCTAAAAATTAATAAAATAGATTCAACTATCTCATATCTCTTATTCGCGAAGAAATTATCCGTAAGGCAAGGGCAAATACTATCAACACCTCTACGATCATCCACATCTTTGATACCCTCTCTTCAAAATCAGGGCAAAAAGTAAATTTTCACAAGTTTACTTTATACTAAATTTCCAAAAAATTACTTTATACCAAATTTCCAAAAATTTACTTTAATATTTTTCCTCAAACGTAAAAATTAATGATAGAGATGAACTATCCTCTTTTATGAATATTTGCCAAACAAATAAAATAGGAAAGTATATGGTCTTCCGATCACAAATAACCACCCTAAAAAATTTGACTACTAATATATTATAGACGATATGAATAATAAATTAAGTGGTTAAAAAAACTACATTCTTAAATTTAGGAGGTAGAACTACTTTAATTAAATTGGTTCTCTCCACAATTCCTACATACGTAATGCAATGTAACCTCCTACTGCAATCAACCCGTACTAATATAGATTGCATTCAAAGAAACTTCTTATGGGGGATCATCACAAGAAAAAGGAAGACTTCACCATGCTAATTGGGATTTAGTAACTACCCCTACTAATAAAGGGGGGCTAGTACTCCAGAAAACTAATGGAAAAAATTTTGCCCTTTTGGCAAATTTTAAATTGGAGGTTCCGTAAAAAAAAGGATCAACCATGGAATAAAGTGCTTTCCGCAAAATATAAAAATAGATGCCTAACATTCAAAATCTTGTACTATCCATACAACTCCTATATTTGGAAAAGCATTGCAAATACTTCTCAACTTTTACAGAAAGGTCTTGGAATATAGGAATGGGAATAAAATATCGATTTGGGAGGATAACTGGATCGAAGGAGCCTACACCCTTTGACAAGCTATGCAAAGACCGGTAAATAAATCAGAACTAAGTCCCTGAATAAATCATTTACTCAAAAATAGTACATGGAATTTCTCATAAATTTCTTTCGAAATATTTAAAAATATAACAAATCACATTCTTAATACTTACACTCAGCAATTCATTAACACATACGATGAATGCCTTCTACTGTAACAAAAATAGTGACGAAAATTTTAGCACAAGAAGCGCCTACAAAATATTGCTAACAAATACTAACTACACAATCACAAACTTCAATCAGTATTGGGTCTGGAAGGTTAAATCAGTAAACAAACCAAAATTCTTCTCATGGACAATTCTCTCAAACAAACTCCCTATCACCTCGGCGTTATATTATAAAAATATAACTATAAAAATTGTCCCACCTATGTTATTTGCTTTTTTATTTTTATTTTTTATGTAATTTAAAAATAATATATATTACTCTATGTGTTCTAATTTAGGTCGCACAAATAAAATTTTCTTCACTCAATCATACTTAAGTGAAATCACAATATTTGATTGATCGAAACATGTATGTGACTTCTACATGCATGACACTTTTTATTGTCTTTTTATTACATAAAAAAATAAAAATAAAAAAGCAAATGAGCATAAATAATTTTTACAGGCATTTCAGTCAGAAATTACTAAATGTTTGCTATAGTGAATGTTATCAACTTGTATTTATAAGGTTAGCCAATAAACAAAAACAGAAACAGAAATAAGATGAAGCAGAAAAAATACAAAATAATTCGAGTCCACAGAAATTACTGTGTCTACTTAAGAAATTTAATCCCCTCACTATACCCGAGGTTATGGATTAATTTCTCCTTAGATAAAACGGATTAATCCTGTTAAACAAATAACGGTACCTCAAACTTCTTTAACTTCAGCGAACTTAGAACAGCAACAAGTCACACAGATTCAGTCGATCGACACTTTGATTTTGAGAGAAAAATATATGCAGAGAAGAAAATTTTCAATGTTTGAAAAAAAGAAAAATGACTTCCTTTTATAGCCATTTTCAGCAAGAAACGTGTCTGTTCAGAAAAATCTGTTCAAACCCGTTTTATCCAGAAAGTTGTGTCTTTTGAAAAAAAACTAACAACTTTTCAAAAAATGTGTTTGTTAGGAAAATAACGGCTTTTCGGAAAGTAACGACTTTTCGAAAAGAGTAACAACTTTTTGGAATATTACCGTTGCCTGCGAATTAATTCTGTTCATTAACAAATTAACTATGTTCTCAATTAATTTATAAGAGATAATATTAACAGGATTTATTTGATAAACAAAAATTGATTAAATAAATTTTGTCCAAAAAATTTATCAATCAATCACATCATTTGCCAAATCCAAATCCAAAGCTGAAGCTGAAACCGACGGCGTGAGGGGGCACCTTCTTCTTAGCTCTTTGAGAAGTAAAGGAAGTGTTTCCTTATATAAGGACAACGATTTCCCTTTCTTTTCATATTCTCTCTTTTATTTTTCCATTTACACTTGCTAAACCCAACAATCCCCCACATGAATGGGAAATGGCTATTGTTAAACATATGCATGAAAAACTTGTGTGTCTTGTAAGTAAAGGTTAATCGCATCTACATAAGTAGGTTTCCCTTTAAACTTTCTGTAGTGAACATATATCGGATATACTCGGTAATTCATATATTTGATATCATTGAACCGTCGAGCTTCGGTATATACCTAGACATAAGTCACACAATCAACCCTTGAACTGTTCTTAGTTCTCATTGTTTTGTTCGTTTCAGCCATGACCACATCTCGGATAGTAAGTGCTTAGAGAACTGGACTTACCGGATTCTCCTTGAAGAGGCTTACATTTCACTCACATTGGTGATTTTTAAATGTGGTATCCCGTAGATACACCATTTGATATACTCTGTATCAAACTTAGAAACCATTAGAAAGTCCTTATGCCTTTATCCTGGTTGCTGAACATTGTCTCATCATGAGAATGGAACATAAAATATTTTTTGACAATGTTGAACCGTCATCAATGACTTTGTTTTATCTCCTTGAACATGAAACTTGGGATCTCTAGTATTCTAGGTAGAGTTACCGCCACGATGACTTGTTTACGGCCATAGTCTCATTCCCGTCGATGATTTCTCAACTCCCTCTCTAGTTAGTCCTTTTGTAAGTGGATCCGACACATTATCCTTCGACTTCACATAGTCAATTGTGATAATTTCACTAAAGAGTAGTTGTCTCGCAGAGTAATGTCTTCGTCTTATGGGACGAGACTTGTCGTTATACATAACACTTCCAGTCCTTCCTATTGCATCTTGACTATCACAGTGTATGCATATAGGGGTCATTGGTTTGGGCCAAAATGGAATATCTTCCAAGAAATTCCGGAGCCATTCAGCTTCTTCACCTACCTTGTTTAAAGCGATGAATACAGACTCCATTGTACAGCGAGCTATACATGTTTGTTTGGATGATTTCCAAGATATTTCTCCTCCACAAATAGTAAAAATGTATCCACTTGTGGATTTTGTTTCAGTTGACCCAGTAATCCAATTTGCATCACTATATCCTTCAAGAACTGCTGGATATTTGTTGTAATGCAAAGCATAGTTTTGAGTGTCATCTAAGTATCCCGAAACTCTCTTCATTGCCAACCAATTATTTTGATTAGGATTACTTGTGGATCAACTCAGTTTACTGATAGCACAAGCTATGTATGGTCGTGTACAATTTATGACATACATCAAGTTTTTCAACACTTTAGCATAGTCCAATTGAGACTGACTTTCACCTTTATTTTTCGCAAGATGAAGGTTCACATCAATTGGAGTCTTTGCCCTTTTGAAATTAAAATATTTGAATTTTTCAAGTACCTTTTGAATATAATGAGTTTGAGACAATGCTAGACCGTTAGGAGTTTTAAGAATTTTAATTCTCAATATCACATCAGCAACTCCTAAGTTTTTCATATCAAACTTTCTAGAGAGCATACACTTAGTAGCTTTTATATTAGCAATGTCTTTGCTCATTATAAGCATGTCATCCACATATAGGCATACAATCACTTCCTGATTCGGAGTATCTTTAATGCAAACACATTTATGGCATTCATTAATCTTAAATTCATTTGACAACATGGTCTGATCAAACTTTTCATGCCATTGTTTTGGTGCTTGTTTTAGTCCATAAAGTGACTTAATAAGTTCGCATACTTTTTTTTCTTTACAAGGAACTACAAAACCCTCAGGCTGTTTTATGTAAATTTCTTCTTCCAGCTCTCCATTTAAGAAGGCGATTTTCACATCTATTTGATGAATTTCAAGACCGTATACTGCAGCTAGGGCAATTAACATCCGAATTGATATAATCCTAGTCACCGGCGAGTATGTGTCAAAATAATCAAGACCTTCCTTTTGTCTAAAACCTTTGACAACAAGTTTTGCTTTATATTTATCAATAGTTCCATCACCTTTCATCTTCCTTTTAAAGACCCATTTTGAATCCAAGGGTTTGTTCCCTGTAGGAAGATCAACCAACTCCCAAGTATGATTGCTTAGGATTGATTCAATTTCACTATTAACAGCCTCCTTCCAAGAAGTTGAGTCGCTAGACAACATTGCTTCTTGAATGTTTGATGCTCACTTTCAAGAAGAAATGTTACAAAATCAGATCCAAATGAAGTAGATGTCCTGTGACGTTTACTGCGTCTTGGATTCTATTCATTTGGTTCATTCTCTTTTGGTTCTTCTCTGAGTTGTTTAGACCCCCCCCCCCCCNGATGACTCAAGTATAGTTTTATATGGATAGATATGTTCAAAAATTCAGCACTATCTGATTCCATTACCGTATTATCATGAATATTCAGATGTTCGGATTTATGAACCAAAAATTGGCATGGGTTACTGTTTGTGGCATATCCAATGAATACACAATCCACAGTCTTAGGCCCTATTTTTACCCTCTTAGGTATAGGAACTTGGACTTTGGCTAGATACTCCAAACTTTGAAATATTTCAAGTTGAGTTTTCTACCTTTCCATTTCTCATATGGAATAACATGTGCCTTTGAGTGAGGCACTCTATTGAGTATTCAATTTGCTGTAAGGATAGCTTCCCCCCAAAAATTCTGTGGTAAATCTGAACTTATAAGTAATGCATTCATCATTTCTTTTAAAGTTTGGTTTTTCCTTTCTGCAATCCCATTAGATTGAGGAGTGTATGGAGTAGAAGTTTGATGGATTATTTCATTTTCTAAACATATTTCTGCAAATGCAGATTCATATTCTCCGCCTCTATCACTTCTGATCATTTTGATCTTTTTATAAAAATCCTTACCATTTAGCAAATAGACATAACAATATCTAGTGCAATCGTCAATAAAAGATATGAAATACTTTTTTCCACCACGTGATGGTGTTGACTTCATGTCACAAATATCAATGTGAATCAATTCTAAAGGATTTGAATTCCTTTCAACATATTTATAAGGATGCTTAGCATACTTTGATTCAACGCAAATTTGATATTTTGATTTATTACACTCAAAATTTGGAAAATATTTAAGTTGATCAGTTTTCGCAAGGTTTTGTTATTAATTTGTCCCCAAGGTTCATGTCATAAACATTTAGACTCAAGCAAGTAAGAAGAAGCAAAATCTTATTCATATAAACTGCAATTACATTGAGTTTGAAAAGGCCATCATTGAGGTAGTCTTTTCCTACATACATATCATTCTTACTTACAACTACTTTATCAGAAACAAATACACATTTGAATCCATTCTTAGTCAAAACAGAAATTGAAACTAATTTCTTTCTCAATTATGGAACATATGAGACCCTATTTAAAGTCACCACCTAGCCTGATGTCATCTTTAATAGAACCTTTCCAGTTCCTTCCACCTTTGTAACAGCAGAGTTTGTGATAAACAACTTCTCATTTGTAGGTGCTGGAGTATATGAGGAATAATTCTTTGTTGGCACAAACATGGCATGAAGCACCAGAATCTATCCACCATTCTCTTGGATTCTCAACCAAGTTACATTCTGAAAGCATTGCACAGAGATCGTCCATTTATCCTTTGGATTCAGCCAAGTTTGCTTGATCCTTCTTTTTCTTGTCCTTCTTAGGACCCTGGCATTCAGTAGCCCTATGACCATGTTTACCACAATTGAAGCAGTTTCCATTGAAAATCTTCTTATTTACCACAATTGAAGCAGTTTCCATTGAACTTCTTCTTAGGAGGATTACTTTTTGGACCAGATGTTTTCTTTCTTTTCTTTACTTTTGTGGGATCTTCTTCAACAATATTTACTCCAGATATTTTTGACTTACCACGTGACCTCTTTTCGGCAGCCTTATTATCCTCTTTGATTCTCAAACCTTATTATGAGATCTTCAACAATCATCTCTTTGCATTTATGTTTCAAGTAGTTTTTGAAGTCCTTCCACAATAAAGGTAACTTTTCAATAATTGCAGCCACTTGAAAGGCATCATTCACAATCAATCCTACATTAAAAATTATGTGAGTACTAAGGAAAAACTTAATATTTCTAACATAGGCATTAAATAAATTTATAGCTTCAGCAAGGAGATCATGGATTATGACCTGCAATTCTTGAACTTGGGTGACGACGGTCTTACTGTCTATCATCTTATAGAACAGAAACTTTGCCACAATGAACTTCTTCATTCTTCCATCCTCTGTTTTGTACTTATTTTCTAAAGAATCCCAGAGTTCTTTTGATGTCTTGACATTGTTGTACACATTGTACAGATCATCTTGCAGGCCACTCAGAATATAATTTTCACACAAAAAATTTGAGTGTGTCCATGCTTCTGTTACCAAGAATCATTCTTCAGGCGGAGTATTATCTGACATAACAGGAACACTCTCATTTATGAACCTCTGCAGACTCAACGTAGTGAGATATAAGAACATCTTTTGTTGTCACCTTTTAAAGTCAACTCCAGAAAACTTGAAAGGTTTCTCAGTCGGCGCTAAGGCAGCATTTGAATGATTGTGGGCAACCGATGTTGTTGAAGAACTTACTGTTGCAGCACTCACTGTCTCAGCATTCACTTGACTTGAATAGTCATTTTATTTCGGTCACAAATGACAGATAATTTTAGTATTTGAAATACTATTAGTAAAGAATAAATTTTACACAAACTGTTTCTGATTTAACGATAAAGTTTTTATGTTCTTTTAATAATCGAATGAATTTTAAAAATTCAAGCAGAGTAGAAAACCATAAAGGTTTTAATCTCCAGAAATCTCAAATACAGAAACTTATTAAATTTCTTAAGATTGTTATCAACCTGTATTTATAAGGTTAGCCAATAAACAGAAACAGAAATAAGATGAAGCAGAAAACATACAAAATAATCCGAGTCCACAGAAACTACTGTGTCTCCTTAAAAAGTTTGATCCCCTTACTGTACCCGATGTTATGGATTAATTTCTCCCAAGATAAAATGGATTAATCATGTTAAACAAATAGAGGTACCTCAAACTTCTTTAACTTCAGCGAACTTAAGAACAACAACAAGTCACACAAACTCAGTTGATCGACACTTTGATTTTGAGAGGGAAATATATGCAGAGAAGGAAAATTTCAGTGTTTGAAAAAACGAAAAATGACTTTCTTTTATAGTCATTTTCAGCAAGAAACGTGTCTGTTCAGACCCGTTTTATCCAGAAAGTTGTGTCTTCTGAAAAAAATAACAACTTTTTGGAAAATGTTTCTGTTAGGAAAATAATGACTTTTCAAAAAGTAACGACTTTTCGAAAAGAGTAACAACTTTTTGGAATGTTACCGTTGTCCGCGAATTAATTTTGTTAATTAAATAATTAACTAACGTTCTGAATTAATTTATAAGAGATATTATTAACAGGATTTATTTGATTAACAAAAATTGATTAAAGAAATTTTGTCATTTGTCAAATCCAAATCCAAAGCCAAAGCCGACGGCGCGAGGGGGCATCTTCTTCTTAGCTCTTTAAGAAGTAAAGGAAGTGTTTCCTTATATAAGGACAACAATTTCCCTTTCTTTTGCCGATATGGGAGAAATGATTTTTCATTGTACTTTGGATGACTTTTCATTGCACTTTGGATGACTTTTCATTTTCCTCTTAAATAGTTCCCTCACTTTTCATATTCTCTCTTTTCTTTTCCCATTCATACTTGCTAAACCCAACAGAGAATACCTGAAATTACATCATAAAATAATGCAGCTCCAAATAACTTCAGTACGTGATTTGTACGGTATGTAATATGACTGAATGAAGCAAATAACAGAATCGAATAAATGATTTGGAAAGAAACTGAAAGTAACTTGACTAAAAGTAAAGATGAATGTGGAGTAAAATCATTAAAGCTTTACAATGAGATATGCATAATAGCACAACACTAAAATAATATACTTTACTCTTCTTCCGAAGTTTCTCTAACTGACAACCATCACTATGAGTCTTGTGATGATACAAAATCTTACCTACGTTATCAAAACAATCATATACCCTGTCGGAGTCATAGGACAAAAGCTCAACTTATGGATCCACTATAAATCCTTCTTGAAGCAGGTGATAAGTCGTCCAAATTCCAATACGATTTTATCTACGCTAGCGACATAGGTTATGGGGTCTAAGTTATCTCAACTCTTACCCAAATCATTCCTCATTACGACTCCTAAAATATATAGAATAATGCTCATATAATAATGCTCACTAGGTTGAGTTCATAATCAAAAGACCCTCTTTAAGGGATAACTAAGCTTTACTTTCTGACTGAAATGCTTCTAAAAATTATTTATGTTTAAATTACATAAAAAAATAAAAATAAAAAAGCAAATGGTCAAACAAAATAAAACAACTCAGACTACCCCAATTCACCTTTGAAGAGACTTGAATATTTAGATTGATGATTATGAAAGGAAACTAATTAGTTGAATCATATACTCTTTTAAAACATTTAAAATGACCTATAATAGGGCTAAAAAGTTTGGGTAATTAAGGGCCAAATAATCCTCGAATATGTGCATCAAGTTTCTAGAAAAAAATTGCAAAAAGTCTTTGCAAAAGGCTCCATGGTTGATGGAACATTCCACCGTCCAAAATATCGTATATGAAACTTCAGTTGCCTGACAGAGATTCACTAAAACGGACATAACATTTTACTCTGAATTTCAATTAATACAAATTTGGTGGCATTGGAGAGAAGACTATAGACTTTTAATTGGATAGATTATGAGACACCCAACTCTTCAAATTCTGAAGATATGATTATTTGAAATTGACCTAAGCATAATCTTATAATAGGGCTAAAAAGTTTGGGTAATTAAGGGCCAAATAATCCTCGAATATGTGCATCAAGTTTCTGGAAAAAAATTGCAAAAAGTCTTTGCAAAAGGCTCCATGGTTGATGGAACATTCCACCGTCCAAAATGTCGTATATGAAACTTCAGTTGCCTGACAGAGATTCACTAAAACGGACATAACATTTTACTCTGAATTTCATTAATACAAATTTGGTGGCATTGGAGAGAAGACTATAGACTTTTAATTGGATAGATTATGAGACACCCAACTCTTCAAATTCTGAAGATATGATTATTTGAAATTGACCTAAGCATAATCTTATATCAACACTCAATCGGTAAGGAAGCTTTCAACTTAACTTTGCGCTAGAGGGTTCTTATGACCTTAATTATCTCTAAATCTATTCCCTGGATAAAGAATTGACCTTAGCGCCTAAGCAGAATTTAAGAATCACCTTATACTACATTATACGGAAAAAAATGATTCTGGCTTAGTTTAGAAATATTCATTATGAGAAAACTGTTAAATACATTGAAATTTTTTCCTATTTTTCTGGGGATTAGTATGAAATCCGCAGAAATCTTATTTTCCTTCAAATTTTCATATTAATTCCAGGAAAATTTCCATGTAATTAACTGTTTTCTTTTAGTAATTTAGGATGTTACAACATGATCATATTGGCTTATTTATTTAACTAGACATGCTATGTCATTTGACACGTGACATCAAATTGGGCTCTAGGATGGTAATGATAAATTGGACTTAGTTTAGTAGGCTCACTTATTGTAGCCCAAATCTAGTCCATTAAAATTAGATTTTAATTGAATCCATATTTATTGAATTGAATAATTAATTTATCATGTTACTCTATAATATTCATGTGAATTAATATATCTTGAATTTAATATAACCTTAATCATTTTATAAAACTTATATCTATATTAACACATTTTAAATAATTACAAACCTAATCACCTAGGAAGTAACAAAACGGAAACTATAGTGTTCTTTGTGGGATTAACTTCAAAAACTTGATAATTTATCCGCAGCAACCCTTAAACTCTATATTTAAGTTACAACTAGGCGTAATCTGTGAGTGCTATTAATGATTAAATATATTTAAACTCTTAAACAACGATTAAAATATACTTACCATTTATTTTATTTTATTTTGTCTAAAATATTATCACTGATGTTTAGAAAATCATTTGGTTGTACATGTATGTATATTGATTAGATGTTTAATGTTAATCATATCACTATATTTTCTAAGGTCATTTAAAAAAATTAAATGAAAAAAATGTGTCACGTAAGTGTTACTTAAAAAAATTAAGGGGCGAATATGACTATTTTTTAGCGTACATGGGAAAATATTATCCTAAAATTGGATTATAGGAGAACTAAGTTGAAAAAGTATAATGAAAGAAAAATTAATTGATTTGTAAAAGTACCATAAAAAATAAGATTCTTTTTCTCATTTCTCATACAGTTACTCAATAAATAATTATAATCTTAAAAAGTCTTTTTATATGTTGATTTTTTTGTCCAAAAATAATAATTTCCTGAAATGATAACTAAAAGCTAGTGAGATTCGAACACGCAAACATTTTCAAGGCGTGTCTTGGCTCTTTCAAGATGCTTAAAACAAATGTGCTATGAATGTTGTAGTGTCAAGAATGTCCAGAATACGTTATTTAACTACATCGTTTATTATTTTACTTATTATAAATGGTATAATTTTTTGACAAAGAGTGTTTAATTGGACACCTTGAAAAGAGTGTAGCTCCGCCCCAAGGGCGGATCTACTAAGGGCAGTGGGGGTGCCACGCCACCCACGGGCTTCGACGAAAACTCTAATATATATATGTATATATCTACAATATACAAATATTAAACATGCCACCTAGGGAACCAAAAGACCTTCTGGTGCGGCTGGCTAAGGGTCAAATATGATACGGAGGTCGCGGGTTTGAATCTCGTTGAGGCCCTGGGAGTTTTTTAATTTGCAATTTTTAACTTGTGTCGAGGCCCCTTTGCAATTTTAACATGCTTCCTTAGTATGATAGCGACACATTATTTTTTTTGTTTGATTCTAATAGTTGTCTTAATATGGAGTAGTAATTTATAAGTATTTTTGACTAGCGGGTTCCATAAAATGTGATCCATTATAAACATAAGCATTGATATCGTCATTGATCGTTTTAAAAATGAAAAACTTGTCGAGTACAATTATAAATGAATGATGAATATTTATGTTGTTTATAGTATAATTGAAAGTTTTAGCTTTGTTTACTTTATGATCTCAATCAAATGTGGGGTGAAAATTTGTATCCATATATGGAGGTACGGAAGGGAAGCGAAAATTGTAAGGTGAGTTCAAATAGTCAACCAATTTAGCTAAAGTGTTTTTTCCCAAATATTATGTGATAAAAAAATCTTCCGTTGTCGGTCTTAAATCTGACTTTCAACAAGAGCATCTAAATTAAAACGATAAACTTTTGCTTTGTTGGAGACATCTGATAAAATTGAAATAATGCGGAAAAGATTAGCATGATCCGTTGCGCAAAGAATTTATAGTATATATAATATAAAAATTGCCATCTTATTATTGTTCATATTTTCGTAGATCTAAAAGATGAATAATTCGACTGAAGCCTAAAATTAATTTAACCGATAAATTTACTTGGCACCCACAGACTCGAAATCCTGGATCCGACTCTGCTCCACTCCGATCACAAGTAGAGTGATTAAGTGAGGAACTAATCCAAAAAATTTAATACTTGACTTGTTAAAATGATTTTTGTAATAAGAAAAGCATGTTTGGCAAAATAAGTGCACACACTTTTTTATAAGTAAGTATTTGGAGTTATGAATGATATATTATATGTAATAGGGATAATGCACAAGTACCCCCTCAACCTATGCCCGAAATTTTAGAGACGCACTTATACTATTCTTAGGTCCTATTACCCTCCTGAACTTATTTTATTAATAATTTTCTACCCCTTTTCGGCCTACGTGGCACTAGATTGTGGGTCTAACGGTGATTGACTTTTTTTTCAAGCTAGTGTCACGTAGGTCGAAAAGGGGTAGAAAATTACTTATAAAATAAGTTTAGGGTGGTAATAGGACCTTAGTATAGTATACGTGTGTCTCTGTGATTTCAGGCATAGATTGAGGGGGTACTTGTGCATTTTCCCTATGTAATATTTTAAAAGGTTAAGATATTTTGATTATTTAATCTTTGAAAAGGATTTTTCATGTAAAGCTTCCAAAAAGAATGAGTAAAATGGAAGATATTAAGGCAGCTGCGAGTCACAACTACCACGACTAGCATTTGATATCCATCAAAAAGAAAAAGTTGTAAACTTGAAGATATCTAATAATAGATATTTGAGGTTCTGTTTTATGGAAGACTCCATGGATCACTTCTAACGACATGTCACAAAAAAATTTAATTATATATACTCCTTCCGTCCATAAATGTTTGGCACGTATATTAAAAATAGATGTTCAATATTAATTGTCAATTAAACAATCAAGAAATAATTAGTTTTTTTTTTCAATTATGTCCTTAATAATTACTCAATTTTGTTCAATTGAAAAGTTACGTAGACTTTTGATATTCTCGGTATAATAGAGTTATATTAGTCAAATTACACCTTGTATTGAATTTTTTTGAGGGGAATGCATGATCTTATCCTGACAAACAATTGTGGACGGAGGAAGTACATATCATTACGTACAAAAGTTTAGACAATCGAGGTACGCATATTAACATATTTTCATTGATAATTTATTTTATTCTATAGGCTAACATTCAAATTTTTATGTGATAAAAATGTGTCATCAGAACATTAAGATATTGGTAAGATCAACTATATTATATGGGGTGAAGTGTAGGACAATTAAAGACTTATACGTTCAGAAGATGAAAGTGATGGACAAGGTGGGAGTAGCTTTTATGAAAGACAAGGTACAAGAAAGCAATACTAAGATGGTTCATACATATGTGATGAGATGCACAGATGCCCTAGTGCAGAGGCGTGAGAAGTTGGTCATGGATGACTTCAGGAAAGGTAGAGGTAGATCAAAGAAGTATTTGAGAGAACAACTACTTAATTAGTCGACATGACACACTTTCAGTTTACCGAGGATATGACCTTAGATAGGAGATTATGGAGGACATGAATTAGGGTAGAAGATTAGTAGCTAAGGGCATCTCCAACAAACACCAAATTTGATGTCAGCTCTATTTTAGTGTAAATCAACTCCAATGCACTGCATCAAATTTTACACCAAAAAAAGAATATTTTTCACTCTTTATTATTATTATTATTATTATTTCTTATTTCAGTTATATTTTTTTTATTTCACAAAACAAATTCTTTTTGAAACATTCACCATATATAATTCATAAAATTTTCTTTTATAGTTGATTAATATAAAATAAATATTATAAAAATATTTCAAAAAATAATTCAATATACAAGAAATTTTACTAAGACATACCATCTATATATCGTTTAATTAAAAGTATTGTATAATAAAATAATATTAAAATATTTAATAAAATGAATTGGTGATAACTAGTGTTACATCAAATTTAGTGTAACACAATTCACACATTAAAATGGTGTAAAATTTGATGTTTGGGTTGGAGATGGTCTAAGAGTATGTTTTCTTGCTATTATTCGTTATGCTAGTTGTCATAATATTGCTCATGTAGTCTCTTATCCTTGATGTTCTTGTACTTCAAATATCATATTATTCTTGTCTCATTATTGTTTTGTTACGATGTGTTGTTTTTGTACTTTGGTTATATTATTATTTTTTGGATTGTTTTTCGTTGAGTCAATGATTTATCATAAATAAACTGTCTACCTATGAGCTAGATATAAAGTATGTGTACACTCTATACTCTTTAAATTTTACTTTTATATAGAATTACACTGAATATATTATTTTATTAATATTAATATTTCTTCTCTAGATAATAAAACTATTGTTTTGGTTGACATGGATGATACTAATTTTGCTTCAAAATGAAATTTCAGGTATTGTTTGTGTGCACATGTAGTGGTATTGGAAAGGCCTTTCTAGAAAGCTAAAGAGTCTATATTTGAAGTAGGAAAGAGTTTCTTGTTAGGATTGAAAAAAAGGGGACATGCAAAGACCAAATCAATTGGATAGACAAAATAGGAATCTTCAAGATGAAGACCCAGAAATTAAGTGAAAAATACTCAGAGGTGATAGTCATATGGTTAGTTGGGATATTTAACCACTATGCCCAAATCAAAAGGTAGATAAGGATATTGAGGAGTACCCAGGAAACATGTAATTTTGTTTCCCCAAAAATAAACCTTCAATAATTTTCAATATCCTCATTCAAAATAAAGCCCACTTGTCTAAAATGTTGTCTTTTAATATTTTGATGTGAAAAAAATTGTATATTAAGATTTAACCCTCAAAAAGGAAGGAGAATATATGTGATTAATCATTATATGAATTGGTTTTCTTTTTGTGGTAACACAACATATTATTGAAACTAGATAGTATCAGTACAATAGGTTCTTATAGAGCATAGAAATATTTAAATCGAGCTAAATGGTTACAAGTAGTAACAGTAACATTCCTAACCAAAAAATGAGCGAACTCTTGGAGGTCGTGTGGTGTGAGGAATAAAAATAAGTAATCATGACCTATATGATTATAAAAACAGTTCAGGAATAAATTTTGTTATCTTGTTTGATCGTCAAGTTTAGGATAACTTATCCCATCATTTATATCATTGTGATGTGATAAATCATCTCATATAACATGATTGGATAACTTATTTCATAATAGCTAATCAAAGAATAATTAATTTTGAGATAACTTATTCCGAACCAAATGACTCGATTAAGTTAATTTCTTGCCTAAAGCATAGGAAAGAGATAACAAGAGTGGCGCATCAATTGCTAAGCAGTCAAACAAGTAACTGTCTTTATCTACCTTATCTATTCTAGAACCATATAGATTATATATAAGAAGTAGTGGCTATTGGTGCTTGAAATAAATTAACAGAAAACTCTAAGAATTATCTTAATTAGATCTCATATTGAATTGAAATGAAAGAAGAAAAAAAAAAAAGAAGAATCATATATAAGTAAGTTCAGAATTTAAATGTTCAAGTCCATTTTTTGAGTTAACTAGCTCTCAAACAGACAAACTTGATCTAGCCTAGGAAGAATTCTTATAACTAGAAACATACATCATGACCCTCGAGAGTTTAATAATCAATATCGAGTTGTGCGCCCACCTATCACTATCATCATTATGTCAAAGAAGAGTTAGAGCATAAGCACATGTTATAAGATAGTTTTTTATCTGATAAATGTGTAATCAATATTTCATATAAAAGTGACGATTCAACTTTATGCATGGCCTATAAAAATAATTCACTTGAGAAAGTAGGAGGCATCGCAGAAAACCCCAAGAAAAAAAAACATGTTAATATTTTGATCTTCTCCCCTTAGAACACAGAATAATTAATGCTTCTTGCCTTGTTCAAATCTTGCTTTCCATTCTAGTAGATATACTCTTGTATTAGGAAATCACCTTGGTGTTCTAGCCTAGAGGAAACGAACTCGATCGATCTTAACCTATTGCCTTTGACCTATTTATTCAAATTTTATTGTTAATCAAAATAATGAATTATTCCATAAATTAAACAATGCTAGAATCACAATAAAAATTTAAGAAATTAGAAACGCTTGATCAAGTTAAGATATATACATTCCATACATGAATCAACCATAAATTATTTTGATGATTATGAATAGGGACGTACAAAATCAAAACATAAAATTGAGTTGAATCGAAAAAAATCTGACGAATATTTGGTTTAACTCAATTTGGTATTGAAAAAAATATTCGACTACACTTGGGTTTTCTCCAATGCCTCCTATTCACTCAAGAGACTCATTTTATAGGCAATAAAGTTGAATCGTCATCTATATATATATATATATATATATATATATATATATTCAATTTTGTTCACTTTACTTTTATTTAAATCATTTTTTTTGAGTTGCATACCTAACTATTGATGTGAATTTCATACATAAACTATCTCTTATTAGTTTGAAAAATCTTAGTGGTGTGTAATGCGCTCTCTCTTTTATTTGAATAAACCTTGACACATTTCACATGGATAAAATATTTTACCTTGACAAAAACTAAACAATAAACTACTAATAATAATTAAAAATTTAAGTATAACTATCCCAAAAAATATTTTTAAAAAATAATAATATCTAAATTATTTGTTTTACCCCCACTCCATCATCTCCTTCCCATACCCCCTCCCCCCAACCAACAATCCTTTATTACTATATTTTATTTCTTTTATAAAAGGGAAAATGGTCAAATATGCCCCTAAACTATTCGAAAAGGTCTAGATATACCCTCCGTTTAAAGTTTGATTCACTCATGCCCTCGCCGTCCAACTTTTGGTCCAAATATGCCCTTATGGGCGTTAGTTGTCATGTTGGACATATCCAACTCATTTTTCATTTCTTTAAATGCCACATGGAATTGCCATGTCATTTTGACCTTACCATATAACATTTATATGAAAATGGAAAGATATTCGGACTCATAAATACCTAATCCGACCCATAAATCAGCTCCTTTTAAATTCACTATCCGACCCATTTTTAATAATTTTATTTAATTTTTATTATTGCGGTAAATCCCGAAAATGAGTAATTGATTATTAAAAAATAAGAAAAACATGAAAAAAAATAAAAATTAACGCCAAAAATTCACAAATAAATATAGTAACCTTAAATCTAACATTTCCATTTTTTTTAAAATTTTTTATTTTTCGATAAATCTCGAAAATGAGTAATTGATTAATAAAAAATATGAAAAGTATGAAAAAAAATATATAAATTAACTCCAAAAGTTCACAAATAAATATAGTAACATTTCAATTTACAATTTTTTTTAAAATTTTTATATTTTTTGGCAAATCTCGAAAATGAGTAATTTTTTAATAAAAAGGGAAAAATATGAAAACAAAATAAAAAATATACATCAAAATTCACAAATAAATATAGTAAACTTAAATTCAATAATTTCAACAATTTTTTATTTTATATTTTTTTCATATTTTCCTATTTTGTATTTATGATTTTTTTGCGTAATTTTTATATTTTTTCATATTTTTTTGTTAATAAACTCATTTTTGGGATTTATCGAAAAAATTAAAAATTAAAAAAATGTTGAAATTGTTAAATTTAAGGTTACTGTATTTATTTTTTAATATTTGGCGTTAATTTTATATTTTTTTCATACTTTTTATTAATCAAATTACTCATTTCGGGATTTATCGAAAAAAATAAAAATAAAATTAAAATGTTTAAATTGAATTTAAGGTTACTATAATTATTTGTGAATTTTTGGCGTTAATTTTATACTTTTTTCATATTTTTCTATTTTTTTATTAATCAATTACTCATTTTCGGAATTTATCAAAAAAAATAAAAATTAAACAAAATTGTTGAAAAATGGTCGGATAATTTATTTAAAAGGATGTTGATTTATGGGTCGGATTAGGTGTTTATGAGTCGAATATCTTTCCATTTTCATATAAATGTTATGTGATAAGGCCAAAATGACATGGCAATTCCATTTAGCATTTAAAAAAATGAAAAATGAGTTGGATATGTCCAACATGGCAACTAACGCCCATAAGGGCATATTTGGACCAAAAGTTGGATGGCGAGGGCATCAGTGAACCAAACTTTAAACGGAGGGTATATCTAAACCTTTTCGAATAGTTTAGGGGCATATTTGACCCTTTTCCCCTTTAAAAATGGAATATAGAATTAATTGAAAATGTGTAAGAAAAATAAAATAGAAAGAAAATTAGAATATACAAAATTTTAAAATAGTAACATTTTTGACATTATAACTAATATTTATAAAGTATGATTTTTTTTACTAAATATGACTTTTATATACTAATTTACTAATTTTCCCTTTAGGCCTAAGAGAAAAAAAGATTGGGACCAACACAAAACCTTAACAAAATTTAAAGAAGCTGATTTAACATGCCACATGGATGTCAAAAGGAGAGAGCCCAAGGAGCAACCACATAAAAGCCCAAGGAAGTCCAAAAGTGTAGATTTCGCAGGCCTAACAAGGATTATTTTCACATGTGCATTGGGCCAAAAGAAAAGGAAAACATTATCCATTTATATAAATATTTCTATCATATTTATTAATAAAATTATATTTTAAAATAATTTTATTTTATATCACTTATTAATATTTTCATATAAATTTTATACATTTAGATGCATGTTCCTTTTGCTATCACATATACTAAAATAGGGAGAGAAACGAATAATATTTGTCAATGTATTCCAGCAAAGCATATTCGATACAAACTAAATAAATGTATATATATATATATACATATATATATATATATATATATATATATANAAAATAAAATTATAAACTACCCTATTTAAACCTCCACTCCGAATTTATTTTTTCTTACATTTTTCTCGCTTTGTATTAAATATGCACATATATTTTTAGGAATTTTTTTCTACCTGTGTACCGAATATAATAATAAAAGTATTATTTTTTGGATAAAAAATTTTTAATCTTTATTTAACTAATACTAATATTTATTTAATTTTTGCCCATATGGAATATGATGTGATAACTTTTTTTAAAATAAAAGAGAGAATGTATTACACACTATGATAAGAGTGTTGTAAAAAATAGACGTGTGTTTCTCAAACTACTAAGTGATAGTGTGTGTATAAAACTTAGACTCTCAATAGTTTAGGTATGATTTTTTTAAAAGAAATTTATAGTTTAGGTGTGTTCTTTGACATTTATCTCTACTTTTAATTAGTTTTAAAAGAATTGTCTTTTTCCTTTTTTAAAAATATTTTATTCTAACTTCTCACCTGATGTGTTTAAGAGTGTAAATTAAACAATATTTGATGGAATACGTTATACATATCTTCAGCTTAAAATCACACCATTAAAAAAAATTCTTATTTTTTTAAATTTATTAAATAAACAAATCAAAACCAAACAGAGTATCGTCAAATTAACTACGTAGGTTTACATAAATTAATTTGATACGGTGTAGCTTGGTGTGAATAAATTGGGGGTAAAAGGAGAAGGGAAAAAACAAGTGTGAATAAAACATTGAGGGTGCCGAAAGGGATTTTGGGTTCACATTGGAGCAAAGTGGGTAAAAATTGGTGAGGTTGTTGGCTATGCAACTTAAACAATATCTCAATTACTTGTATATTAGATATTTGATTATACACAAAATTTACAAATATTTTAAATTCGTTATAAAATAAGTTAAATAAAATTTATCGTTATAAATTATTAAAAGTTTAAAGTTAAATTATTACTAAATATAGAACTCATTAAGTAAGTATACAATATTTTTTTTAAAAAAAATTACTTTTACTAACAAATTCATGTTGTTAGCATATAATTAAGAACACTACAACTATAATCTACAACAAAAAAAAATAAGAAAAACAAAACTAACATTTTGCATACTCTACTTTCAATCTATAACTCAACCACATCTAAAAAAATAATCCACATTTGAACACTAATATAACTAATCAATGTTGATCTCTTGAAAATTTTAACATGCCTAATGATATTTTTTGTTGCTCAAGTCTACTCCATTCATTCATTTTTTATTTGTTATGTTGCGCTTTCTGAAAGTCCGTTTGACTAATTTTCAAAGTTAAATTAAATTTTATTAATTTAATATTTTAAATAAAAAAATAAATATTCAAAAACTATATAAAAAATACTATAAATTACAATTTTTAATGGCATTTTCAATCAAATCCAACAATATATCATGGGAAGTTCTGATCCTCTTTTTTTTTTTTTAGATTGTGTGTTAGCTTTCAAGGCACTTTTGGGCCAAAATGAAAAATATGGGGGATATTTTGGCTTAATAGATGGAAAATATGTATTTTTGTTCCAACTCCATTACATTAAGGGAAACTTTTACACATATTCGAATATACAAATAAGTCATTTTTTATACTCACAAAGAAAAATATCAAATAAATTAAGATAAGAAGAGAACCAGTACTTTAATTTTGGTTTCTCAAATATAAGTAAATTTTGATCTTATCCATATGATATTTGACTCAAGTACATCGAATCTTTAGTTAGTTGAAGTGATGCACTTTTTCATCCTCTTCATTGCGAGTAGTTCTAAATTTACCAAGTTATATATCAATAATTAGACTATTTTATTGACAATTTGTAATGTTAATTATGCATTGTTGATCAATATGTATTTGCGGATGATATAATTTTAAAAGTAATTTAAATATAATATATTTTTCTATATAAAAGGATTAAAGTCATATATTTTTTTTATTAATTGACGATTAAATATATGAAATCAAATATCATTGTATTACAATGCGTAAAAAATATATTATTCATATATTTTTTTAGAAATTATTGTCACTACTCTATAATATGTATTAAAATATATCATAAAGTAATCAAATAAAGAAAAGATATTATTATTATAAATGATAAATATTTTCTTTACAAAAAATTTGATTCCTCCATTGTCAGCATACCCTTTAACTTCTCAAGCCCCACTTATAAAGTTTCACTAAATATATCATTGTAATATTCATTTAACCACATGCTTGGTAATTCTAATTAATAAATCTTTTCATCAACCCTAATTGTGTGTACGTCATTTTAAAGGGGTAGAGGTGAGCAGCCACCTCACTTCATATAGTTGCATTATTTTATAAAATAATAATAAGACAAAATCAAATGAAAATCCTCGTATGTACACTATCTTTGTCAATATACTATAGCTGTAATATTAATTATTAAAAAATATGCATAGAAATTAACGCAGCTTTACAACATATATATAATAGGCATCTTATTTGCATCCGTACTTCAAAAATTGTTTTAGAAAATTAATTAAAGTAGATTGTGATATAATGGATGAAAATCTTCCTCCAGGGTTCAGGTTTCATCCAACAGATGAAGAACTCATTACTTGTTATTTAAATAACAAAATTTCTGATTTCAATTTCACTGCTAGAGCTATTGCTGATGTTGATCTCAATAAGTCTGAGCCTTGGGACCTTCCTGGTAATTATTTATGTATTTAATTTATATTTCGATCATTCAAGTCATCCTTGTTTGCAACAGATAATAAATTTTGTAGTTAAAAGTTAAAATTAGTCAGTAGTCTATTTTAGGGATGAAAATATTAGTAATAGATTATTAAAAAAAATTGTTAGTTAATTATGGACAATTTATACAATTGTTTTGTGTTGTTCTAGCTCAATCGATATATGTTTATATAGTTTTTACCTATTTATTATTTTTTGAAAGAAGAATAGATAGGTATAAATGTTACTATGTGCATTGATGTATAATTTAGCATGTAGTTTGGGAACTTCAAATTGTATATTTCACTCTTGGGAGAACAAAAAATGAGATATTTAATTGGCATAATATATAAATTTACCTACTTGATGTCAAATAATATTTATGTCCTTTGACTTTGGGTATACACAAGTAAATACTTAAATTTAAATTTGTATAAAATTGAACAAATAGACACTCATGTCCTACGTGACATCATACATGTCGTTTTTTATCGTACGGGGTGTCATACTGTGACATGTATTACTCATGTGTCTATTTGTTCAACTTTATACAAGTTTAAATGTCTACTTGTGCATACACAAAGTTGAAGAACATAAACATAAAATGAGGTCAAGTCAAAAGTCACATTTATGTATTGTGCCTTTTAATTTCTTGCTTCTTCCGTTATCTTTTTTTTTTCATGAACAAATATTTATTTTATACAATTTTTTATATAGTATAATTTTTTAATGAAGGATGTTCGACTGACCACCGCCCGAGCATTATAACTCCATGTAAATGATGCTTAATTATGTAGCAAACAAACAGAAATTGACATTCTTATTTTGCAAAAGCCCTAAGCAGTTATCAGTTTTTTAGTTACTACTTCTCTATGTTGACAAAACATTGCGTGTGTAATTGGACATGAAGGAGGAAAAAATGAACTGTTTATGTAAATAAGCTCACCAAACAGCAACCACTATCATAATAATTAAAAAAAATGAAATATTTCGATTGTTGTTGTTAATTTCTTAATGTTGTACTGGTACAGCAAAAGCGTCAATGGGAGAAAAAGAATGGTATTTCTTCAGTCTAAAAGATCGAAAGTACCCAACAGGGCTTCGAACAAATAGAGCTACAGATGCAGGCTACTGGAAAACAACAGGGAAAGATAAAGAGATATATCGTGGTGGAACGGGAGTTCTTGTTGGGATGAAGAAAACCCTAGTTTTCTATAGAGGAAGAGCTCCTAAGGGTGAAAAAACCAATTGGGTTATGCATGAATATAGAATTGAAACAACATTTGGTTACAAACCTTCTAAGGTATGTACATTCCACAATCAAAAAACAATACATTTGACGCGAAATTTAAAAAAGAAAGACTTTTAAATTTGTAGTATAAAATGAATCATACATATTTTGTTTGGCTAGAAATTATTTCGTTAAGGGTAAACTAGGTATTTTAAAGTTAAATTATTACTAAATATAGAAATATAATTATTTTTGGAGCCAAAAAGAAAAATATATCATATAAAATGAGACAAAAAGAAATAGAATACGCCATGAGATAAGGGGTGATCATATATACTATATCTTTAAATTTATCACTTATTCTAACACTAACAAAAAAAAACCTCAATTCTAGCTTATACAACTCGCTTTTCTTTTTATTCAGTTTTTTTTTTAAAAATAATTCTTCCATTTCGAAAAGAATGATTTAGTTTGACTTGGAACAATATTTAAGAATTTTTTTTTAATATGGTTGTTTTAAATTAAAGTTATGTCAAATGTACCAAAATACCCTTTAATCTTGTAGCCTTAAATATGCCACGTAGAAAGTTGAAGGTAAAGTTTACCAAAAAAAGAAAAAGGATCATTCTTTTTAAACAGATTAAAAAGAAAATTGAGTCATTTTTTTTAAACGGAAGGACTAACACATTTCTATATTATGTAAGTTGTAACAATTTAATTTTAAGATACCTATTTTACTCTTAATGAAATGATTAGAGCCACAAACATCTATCCTTTATTTGAGGTACCACATGTTTCAAAAATCTTTCTTTCTTAAACTCCATCTCAAGTCAAACTAATTTACATAAAATAGAACATAGAGAAGAGAGTATTATTATTCCGCGATTAATATATTATATTTTTGTTGTCTTACTTTCAGGAGGAATGGGTAGTGTGCAGGGTGTTCCAAAAGAGTTCAACTGTGAAAAAGCCACAACCAACATCATCTTCTCCATTATCCCTAGAGTCACCTTGTGACGCTAATTACACAATAACAAATGAGCTTGGTGATATTGAGCTACCATTTAATTTCAACTACCTTACCACTACTCCATCAACCGCGATCAATAGTATTTCCTTGCATAATTACAACAACGATAACATAAACTTGGCTGCTGCAACAAGAGAAGCAAACACTCATCCATTACTACCTTGGTCTTCCAACTTGTTAAGCTCAAATCTTTCATCAGTAAATTCATTACTTTTTAGGGCATTGCAATTAAAGAGTTATTCGCCAAGAGAACAAGCTACAACTACTCATGACTACGCGTTTATGCTCCCACAGGAGAATATTATTACAACGCAATTTGGAAATGATTTTGCTGTGAATAATATTGGGGCACCGTCTTCATTTACGGTGTTAGATAATTCTGTACAGCAGCAACAACAACAGCAACAAGAACAATCGTACAAATTGGATTCCAATATTTGGTGAAAGAGCATTAGTGTTAGTAGTCACAACTAACTACAGCTTTGTAAAGGGAGGGAGTTGGAACCAACCAAGACTAGTTGGAATGAATGCTTTTTTAGATGTATTTTTACTATATATGCAACAAGTAAGTCCATAGGGGAAAACAAATCTATGAGACATAAATAAGTCAAAAAAAAGGAGGTAAATTCAGTCTTTTATTGACTTGGGAAAATCCCTAGTCTTTCTTGTAATTTGTCTTTTATTTACAATCATGCTTCCACACTATGTAACAATTTAATTCCTCTTTTGAACGTTTATGCTTTTAAACTAACATGTGTTTTAAGATTTTTCTTTTAAAAAAAGAATTTACGCATTAAGGAAGTGTGCCCTTTTATTTCATCATTTAAAAAAGATTACAAAAACAATGCTTAAAACCATATATATATATATATATATATATAAAGGAGAGGTACACTCAAACCTGTCAATTGGATCAAGTTAGCATGTTCTGTCCTAGTAAGACTTTCCTAATAAGAGACCGATATATAAAGATAATCGACCCACAAAAAAATATGCCTAACCCAAATTGGGCTAGCTAGATGGGGCATAAGAATGGTTAGACCAACCTATTAAGGAACTGATAATTGGTCCACCAGTCCACCACTGGCCCGATTGATCTCCACCAGTCCTGAAAAACTGATAAGAGGTGTAAGAATTAGGAAACCCCATAAGCCTCTAAAATATCAAGGTTTAAAAAATTATTTTAACATTCAGACAAGAAATCATAAGCCTTTTATTCAATTGTGTCGTCGAATTTGGAAGGTACTGAGCAAAACCTTGAGTATGAAATCCCACACTAGGCCTTTGATTTTGTGGTTTATACCAACTGTAATAGGAGAACCTGTAGTGCCCGGATAGATATTAAATTTGGAGCACTATCCAATCTAGGCAATAACCTGACGATCAAAACCTGAAGCATTTGAGCAATGTCGGTGTTAGAATATATGCGTCCACTTACTTAGATGGGACAAAGGTCCTCAGTATAACAATAAGTAAGGAATAAATGCAGAAAGTAAAGATGACCATCAACTTCACGTGGAAACCTCCTTGCTCAAGGGAGGAAAATCACGACATGTTCTCAATAGGACTTTTCAAAACCACTTCTACTAATATTCAACAAGCAAAACTAAAAGTTGGTTACAAAACAAGAGATTAACCTATCTCTACACTAAGTAATACTCCCTATCACTTAGCTGAGCATGAGCAGATACAAAAGTGCTCCCTATACTAATCCTACCTGATTAATATAGACTTGAAGTAAAAACCTAAGTTACCCATAACCCAGCCCTTACAATGATTAGCCCGCGTTTTAACGTTTCTATCATAGTTGAAACGAATCCTATAATATAAGAACAATTACAAGCGACCAAATGCAGCAGGTACAAAAAGCAATAAACACACTTATATCAGTTCCCTTACTATTCTTGAAGCTTGAAAATATTTTCTTTGAATGAATGGATAAATGAGTTGTTTTTTGTTTGATTTATACCATAAGAGTTATTACCCATCAAACAAACAACCTATTCGTCCTTGATTGGTGATGTACCCTGCTGCTTCACCAACCTTCCTAATGCAGACAACTTTTACAACTGTCCAACATTTTGGTGATTGGATGTGCGCTCGACTCTGCAGAGGACCAGGTCCCTGCACATGTGAGGAGATAATCAAAACATCGAGAAACACTAAGCTCTTATTAATTTCCTCCTTTTTGATAATGACAAACAACCTGCATAACTCGTTGCACAAATTCATTCAAACCGGAGTTATGTTCTCCACTCCCAGTAGAACATAACAAATATAAACACAAGATTATTCCCCTTTTTGACATCATTAAAAAGGAGATACATTAAACATATGCAAAATCAAAACACCAGTGAAACAAGAGGACCTGGGGCAATTTGCCACACAGAACATACGTATGTCGGAAAGAGATAATAAAATCACGCATAGACAAGGCCGTTGAAATGAAAAGACATTAGATCATATACACTAGCCACAAAATTATGTCAAAAATATCTAGCCACAAGAGTTGATTACATAAGGATAGATTGAAACAACTAGGCACATTTAGGATAGAGGGGGAATGTGGTTAAAAGTGTGCATACGGCAAAGCAATCACTCATTTGTATCCTCATGAGCTTTGATGAGTTGCTTATTGAAAATCTGGATTTCCTCACTGAGTCAGGCATTTTTGGCTTGCAACAATTTATTCTCATCCCTCAACTTGCTTAGCACGTCCTCATTATCCCGACTGGTACCAGGTCCGCTTTAGATCACTTTTTGCAGTTCAGACTTAACTGTGGCAATTTCAACCTCTTTGGCATCCAAAATATTAGTGAGATCATTCACCTCACGTTTTAGAGTTTCCAGTTGCACAAGAACCATTACAACTTGGAAGTGACCCGGATTTTGCCCTTCAATGCACTCTCACTCTAGTAGAGCGGCCTTGGTGAACATCTGTTTAGTGGTACTAGGTACCCCAACTCCTAATGTCACTTCAATATGGTTAAACACAAAGTTCAAAAGATACCCATATGGAATTCCATGCTTTTTTTTTTCCACTCATAACTCTGTGCATGTGTTCGAGCATGAGGGCAGAAAGATTTTTCTCTTCCAGATTTACTAGCTATTCCACAAGAAACATATCAGCTGCAGATACTACTGTACGTTTTTCTGTTCTAGGTACTAGAACTTTATTGACGAATTTGAAGGTCAACCATAACTCACCTTTCATATACTTCTTGGGAACTCCAACCCATTTAAATTCACCTCATTTGGTGGCAAGCTTGGTGAATGCTTCGAATGGCTTGCACCCTTCTATGGAACTAATTCCTGCCACATGTGCCCCTAGAATTATTCTAAAAATTTCCCCATTCAAACTGATTTCCATCTCTTTATCGTGGTCTTAATTCCCCCATCTTCAAGTAACTCCATTTTATAATAGAACTCGCGCACCTCAGGTTCACGCAAGTATGGGTAGGGGGTTTAAATAAGTAACTCCACTCTTGAATGGTAACAGCATCAACCAGTGCTGCCATACCAGACTTTGTTAGTATGTTTGAGGCAAACACTCTCCTATTTAGCACCTTTTGGAGTGCCATTTTTTCAATTATTTCCTTCTTTGTCATCTCCGGGTCTTCACTTACATTCTGAACCCTAGGACAACGTCCCTTTACGAGTTGAACATTCACATTCCCTTTTTCTGTTACCCTTCTAACTTGAGAGTTTCCTTTTGATACTTTGTCTTGTTTTGTAGGACATTTACTTGCTCTCTTCTTATTCCATTTGGATTTTACTCTTTCATCCTCAACTTCCCTACGATGTTTGGCCACATACTTGGTGACATCCTCAGATTGTGTCTCACTGTCATATACAAGAACAGGATCTACCTTGGACTCTTTTGAAAAAAAAGCCTTGTTCTCTTTGTCTCCTTATCCTCTCAGTCTGAGCTGCATTTGCCACCATGACACTACCTAACACCTTTTGAGTTATACTCATTGTCCCATCTTTTTTCTTGCTTTCTTTCACATCTATCATAAACCTCCTTTCCCTTTCCGTTTTCTTTCTTCTTCATTATCATCACATGTATGACCATCATCATCAAGAGTAGCTGTAACGGTATTCCCTTCAGGAACTTCGACTTGTGAAGTATTTGCTCCCCTTGTACCTCTCATTCTCCATCTCAAAGGTACTTCATCCTCTTCTTCTCCATCAGTATTAGCATCAAAGGACTTGGGGGTTTTAACAAAGATAGTTTGACTTTTGGATGGGACCTGTTCCGGCGATCTAAACGCCTCACTCAGTAGAAATGGTTGGGAATCACCTCTAAGTGAGGCTAAACTTTGAATAGCCACCAATTTTGCCCCCACACTTAGAATACACGATTCCGGACCTCTCCCTTTAGACAAGTCTCTCTCAAAATCTCTTTCAGACATAGTAGAAGAGACATCTATTAACGTACCCTTGATATCTTCATAAACTGGTTCAAAACTAGGTTTTGCCATGGAGTTTAGAGAACCTACCTAATATAGAACTAATGTTATAGAACAGGGTATCTCACCCACAGTCGGCAAAATAGAAACTTCCTCAACTATAGTCTCAGGGATGTTAGACGCATCCTGAATTCCATCTCCACATACTGGTGTTAGTGGTGACTCTTCAAGAACAGGGGCGGAGAAATCGAAACTAGGATTTTAGATTTCTGGGAAGATTTATACTTTAGAAGGACAATTAGGGTTAAACGTTATGAAGAGAAGCAGAAGAAATAGTAAGATCTCTGAAGAAGTTTTAGAAATCTTGTCCAAGAAGTGTTGAGAAGATTTGATGATATATTTTGAAAAAAAGATTATTTAAAATGAAAGAGGTATTGAGTCCCCAACAGTGTTGACGATTCATTCAAAGGTGAAAAAACCTAAGAAACTGATGCTACGAATGGGACGAAAACATGTGGCAGCGATATTGACAGTTAATACAATGTAGCATAAAATGATTCTAACCTGAAGAGGACCAGGTCCCCTTTTCATTTTGTCAACCCTGTCTGTGTGATTGAGTTATCTTTTTAGCTAAGAAAACCATGAGTGTATACCTGCATTAAGGTACAAGGAGTGAATTCTCAAGTAACCAGTATCAAAACAAGAATAGATACATGCCCTTCTAGGCATAGTCAAGTCAGGAGTTTTTTAGGTAGACTTGTCTAGTGATCATGTGATCTTGAGTATTCCCAATCTCATTCTATTTTTAACAAAGCTTTCTTTGCTCTAGGGATTTGTAAAAATATTCGCTAGATGTTCTTTAGCTTTGCAAATCTTCATCATTACATTCATTTATCTCGACATTATCCCTCAGAAAATGGCGTCTCACGTCTATGTGTTTCGACTCTTGTGTTGAACATGATTTTTTGCCCTATTCACCACACTAGTATTGTCACACAAAAGAGGAATGGTATCTGTACGTACACCAAAGTCTTTCGATCGTTGCTTGATCCACAGAAGTTGCGCAAAACATAAAGCAACAACAACATACTCTGCCTTAGCTTTAGACAAAGCTACAAAATTTTGCTTCTTAGTTCCCAAGTAAATCAGTGTTGATCCCAAGAAGTGAGCCACTCATGACGTTCTTTTTCAATCCACCAAGAAACCTGCATAGTCTACATCAGCATAGCTGGTTAGATCAAAGGTATTACCTTTTGGGTAGAAGAGGACTAGGTTCTGCGTTCCCTTTAGATATCTCCGAATTCTTTTCGCCGCTTTCAAATGAGACTCCCTTGGTGCTGCTTGAAATATTGCGCACATTCGCACACTGAAAACTATATCAGGCCTTCTAGAATCAAGTTACAGAAGTGATCCATTTATACCCCTATACATGGTTTGATTTACTTCTATGTCAGCTTGATCTTTGTCAATTCTTGCGCTTGTACTCATGGAAGTAAGTAGAATCTTTGCCTATAGCAAATTGAACTTGTTGAGTAGCTCCTTGATATACTTCTCTTGGAAAATTGTAGTTCCTTGAGATGATTGTCTGATTTGCAGTCCCAAGAAGAAGGTAAGTTCACTCATCATACTCATCTCGTACTCACTACTCATCAACTCAGCAAATTCCTTGCATAGAACATCTGAGGTTGCTCCAAAAATGATATCATCAACATAAACCTGCACAAACAATATATCTTTCCCTCTAGATTTAATAAATAAGGTATTGTAAATTTTTCCTCTCTTGAACCCATTTTTCAACAAGAATTTGGACAATCGTTCATACCAAGCTCTGGGAGCTTGCTTTATACCATACAAGGTTTTGTCCAACTTCAAAACATGATCAGGCAGTTCATTATATTCAAAGCTTGGAGGCTTCTTGACATATACTTCCTTTAGATTTCCATTGAGGAAAGCACTCTTGATATCCATTTTAAATATCTTGAATTCTTTGAGAGCAGCAAACGCGATCAAAATTTTGATGGCTTCCATTCTAGCTACATGAGCAAAGGTCTCATCATAGTCAATCCCTTCCTCTTCATTGTATTCTTGCACCACCAGTCTTAACTTATTTCTAGTTATAATCCCATGCTCATCAAGTTTATTTCCTAATACCCACTGTGTTCCTATAATGTTCTGTCAATTGGTCTAGGGACCAGGTGCTACACTTTGCTTCGTTCAAACTTATAAAGTTCTTCTTGCATATACATCACCCAATCTGGATCCTTCAAAGCTTCTTTGATATTATTTGGTTAAATGGATGATATGAACACTGAATATGTAACCAGGTTTCCTGACTTGACCTAGTCTGAATTTTTGAGTTAAGTGGAGATATCATATTGTCTAGTGGATGTTAAGATTGATTTCTCCATCCAGACTTCCTGTTTATCTCCTCTTCTTTGTCAGCATCAGAATCACCTTTATTTTCTACAGGAAATTGAGACCCAATTTCTTGTAATTGGTCGAGGGGACCAGGTTTTTTGGAGAGTTCTGCATTTTTCTCTTCATTTCCCTGAGTCTCTTCCTTATCTTTCATCAGCTCCGCAACCTCATGATCTTCAATGTTTTCACCCCTTATTCTAGACTCGTCAAACTTAACGTGCACGCTTTCTTTAACATAAAAGGTTCTTTTGTTGAACACTCTATATGCGTTGCTTGTAGAATAGTACCTAAAAAAAACCCTTCATCACTTCTGGCATCAAACTTTCCTAGGTCATCTTTCCCATTATTTAACACAAAACATTTGCATCCAAACAGCCTAAGATGTGCAATTGAAGGTCTTTCATCATTTAGCAGGTCATAGGGCATTTTCTTAATCACTGACCTGATGAGACATATATTTGTCACATAGCATGTTGTGTTCATAGCTTCAGCCTAGAGGTTCATAGCAAGTCATGAATCAATTAGCATAGTTCTAGAATTCTCCACCAAAGTTCTATTTTCTATTTCAACTAATACATTATGTTGAGGAGTCCTTGGTGCTGAGAAGTTGTGAGTAATCCCATTGTTTGCGCAGAACTCTTCAATCTTAGAATTTTCAAACTTTGTGCCATGATCAAATCTGATGCTCCCAATTTTGCAATTTAGCTTTGATTGGATGACTTTGGCAAAGATGATAAGTTGCCCAGCTATCTCATCTTTTGTTCTCAAGAACATGTTCCATGTATACCTGGAGAAGTCATCTATAACAACAAGAATAAATTTCTTACCTTCCCTTCTCTGGATTATGACCGGTCCACACAAGTCCATATGAAGGAGTTGTAGAGGTCTGGTTGATTTGACTTCTTTCTTTGCTTTAAAATATGATTTAGTTTTCTTTCCCTTTTAACACACATTACAGACTTTATCATTTGTGAACTTCAGCTTAGGAAAACCGTGAACCAAGTCCCCTGAAACAAGTTTGTTCAGGAAGGAAGAACTTACATGACCCAAACATCGATGCTAGAGATCAGTATCATCTTCTTGAGCACTCAAACATCAGAGATCATCACCTTCAATGGAATCAAGGTCAGAAACATACATGTACTTGATCATTGAAGCAGACATAACCACCTTCTTAGTCACACTATTTGTGACCTGTCATTTGTCAGCCATGAACTTAACCTCATTCCCTCTATCAGATATTTGAGATATGCTCAAGAGATTGTATTTGAGGCCTTCCACATAGTGCACATTGCCAATAGAGTTGACATTGGATCTACCTATCCTGCCAACTTCGAGAATAGAGCCTTTCTTTCCACCACCAAATGACGCACCACCACCTTGGTGTTCCTTCAAAGATTGGAAGTTTGTAGTGTCTCCTGTCATGTGCCGTGAACTATCCATGTACCAGCACTGACTTCTTTCTCTCCTCAGCACAAAAATTAATTGTTAGTCTTGGGAACCCACTTCAGTCGGAGTTCCCAGTAGCTGTCGAAAGGCTTAACAAGAAACCTTCTTGTCCACGGAGGCAAGGTTTTCTTGCTAAAACGATAGCAATTTTTCTTCTGCATTTCTATCATATCTGACATATTTAGCATGAGGACTAGGTCCCCATTTTTCAGTTTCCTAATCATTTTCATATTTGAAAAACTTCACATTCCTTGCTTTAGCCCTTTCAGTTTATCACAGTTCTCTTTTAGGTGTCCATTACGTCCACAATGAGAACATAAAAGATTATCAGCTACAGACACATATTTGCTATGAGGGTTAAAAGGTGGTTTTATCGTCTTGCATCCCAGTCCTTTCTTCCTTATTGAAACTCTGCTGAGACAATTTAGAGAGAATCTTGGGAAAGTCAATCCATTTTAGATTGTAATGACCCGCTGGTCTTTTTTGCACTAGACCTTTTTATATCATAAAAGACTCTTCCGATAAATATTAAGTAGAATTTTAGACTATTTGTTTAACTACGGGTCTTTAAATTAGTGGATAAATATTTTTAATAATTGATTTAGTTGGTAAATAATGGGCCAAAATTTAAAACATAGTTAATATCCAATGTTACTTGGCCCATATATATATTAGATTAAGTTAATGAAATTTAGCACTTTAGGTTCATTCATAACTTTTTATTTTTATATAACGAAAGAAGCAAAAAAATTGAGAAACTACCTGCGGCATGGGCAGAGGAGCAACAACTTCAGGTAAAAACAAAAAAAATAAAGATTCAATTTATTGAATATGCAATAGGTTACTGTCGCACCTCTTTTATTATTTTTTTACAATTGTTGAGGATATGACGGGGTTTTTTTTTTAATTTTTTTTTGTAGAGTCGCCACTTGGAATTGAGTTTTTAGATGTTCCAAGTCACTAGATAGTTCTTAGTTTAAAACAAACAAAAAAAACTTTTTTTTTTGTCTACGAAAAACAGAGATTGGCTAAGGAATTCTGTTGACCGGAGGGAAGGTATGAGGCACCCCCCGAGTCCCGTGGTTCTAGCACGGTCGCTTTATTAACTTATATTTGGCTAAAATAATTTATTTATTTAATTTGGATAAAAGGGGAAAAAGTGTATTGATTACTATTTTTACAAAAAAAAAAAAACTGATTGGCCTAAGAGCGTAACTGCACACAAGACCCTTCTTTTTAGAAAAGAATACACACCAAGGATCGTAACCGAACACATGATGGTATTTGAAGTTTTATTTTATTTTATTTTATTTTATTTTTTAAAACAATAATTAATTACTCAATTTAAAAAAATAATGATAAGAACGAATAAAAGAAAATGGTGCAACATATAAACCAAGAAATGGTTAGTATTTATTTATTTATTATTATTAAAAAATTTCTAGCATTTATATTTATGGTTTTACCAAAAGAAAAAAAAAACAATTAAGTTTTACTACTAGACAATGACAACAAAAGAAGAAAAACAAAACAAAAAAAAACTTTTACAAAATTACAATTAAACACTCTTTTTAAACTAATGATATAATAGTTTTAAATTCTTTTTTTTATATATATATATATTGATAAAAATTTAAGAAATAACCAACTTGGTAACAATTTTTTTTTTTTTATAAAATGACTACCTTGACTTATTTGATAGAAGATTGCAAAATAGCAAATTTTCTAATTGTTGGATTATTAAGTCAAGTTAGTCAAATTTGTATTTTTACTTTAATAATCAATTCAAAAATTTATTTAAGAGAATTTTTTTTAAAAAAAAAAAACATATTTACTTTTTTTTTTGCAGAAATAAACAGAATTTATTTTTTTGCAGAGATAACCAGATTTACATTTTTTGCAGAAATAACCAGATTTTTTTTTTGCAGAAATAACCAGATTTACATTTTTGCAGAAATAACCAGATTTTTTTTACAGAAATAACCAGATTTACATTTTTTTGCAGAAATAACCAGATTTACATTTTTCTTTTGTTGCAAAAATGACCAGATTAAACCCTTTTGCAAAAATGACTAGTTTTACATTTTTTTATTTTTATTTTTTCTCAAAGAAGAAAGTTACCAAAAACCTAAAAAAATTTGCAATTGTTATATTTTATTTACTTACTTTTTTTTTACTTACTAAAGTTAAAATTTAAACTAAATATCATTAATAATATATATATACATCATAATAAACACAATCATATGAGAAACACTATAGAATAAACTAATATACAAACTAAGTAACATAAAAATAAACATAATCACACGAGAATCATAATAAGCTTAGCAAAAAATATCAACAATTTTAAAAAAAAAAACATAAAAAGAACATAAACATTAATTCAAGATTACATTGAAATGTAAAAAGAAATATCTAGAGTTGATGACAAGCAAATATAGAAGCAAATTCAATTGAATTCCCAAGACAACCCAATAGATATATCTTCTTTTTTTTTCTTTTTAAGAAGAAGAAATTTTTTAAGTCTTTTTTTTGCAATTTTTTTTTCTCCTTCTTTCTCTTTTTCTTCCCCTCTTTTGGAAAAAAGAAGGGGATTTAAATAGGTGATCAACATTAACATCTCACCTTTCTTGAAAACTTAAGAGCCAATTCATGCATTGGACTCTTTGTTTTCCCAAAGTGCCACCCAAGATGGCCAATGAAATTCTTTTTTCTTTTTTTTTTTTGTTTTAAGAAAAATCATATTAATTGAATAATTCATTTGCCCTTTAGATGACCCATTTACTTTATCCATTAATTGAATATAGTTATATGGGTCATCAGAAAATAATAGGCCCAAATATCATTTAGATGACTCATTTCTTTTATTCATTGTTTGAATAATAGTTAATGGGCCATCTGACAAAATCTAAAATAGGCCCAAATGTTGACCCATTTCATTAAGACCCAAACAAATTGACCCACTAACACAAAATCTAAACATTTAAACAATTTTAAAGATCAAACACAACAAAATAATGCAGAAAAAAAAGTATAAAAAAATAAAATAAAAAATAATAAACATAAAAAATGAAATAAAAATAAATAAATAATAATAATACTTCAAGCAAATCATCAAATGATAAACTTAAAGAACATTAATAACACAAATCCGACATCAAACGACTTATATGGTCAAACGAAAAAAGATTATGATGAATTTGGATAAAGATTGAGAGGGGGAAAAATTGACATAACTTCCCGGTAAATGAAGGTCGCCGGAAAACTTTGTCGGAAAATTTTTAAAACGGATTTTGAACTTAAAATTTATATCAAATGATAGCCCTTGAAGAGCTCTACACATTTATGTAAAGGGTTTGAGATGGGAATGACGGGAACTTTATAAATCTAAGGAAAAAAGTAAAAATTCATATTTGGTTTTCCTTAGATCTACGGAGTTTGGCTATAGATATGGATGAAAGGTTTGTAGATTTAGGTAGAGGAGGGTGAAAGGAAAAGATGGTAAATTTTTTTTAAAAAAATTCCGGCCAAAAAAGGTGGTGGCCACCGGGTGGTGGTGGCGGTAGCGGTGGCCGGCCGGCGGCATAGTAGTAAGGGGAAGAAGAAAGGGGAAAAAATCTAATATAAAAAAAAATGCTAATTTTTTGGAGTTTTGTATTTTTATTTGGGTCCAATAATAGCCCTTGGATCAAAATATCATGAATGGTTGAGATTCAATCTTGACCATTTCTATGGACCGGGTCAAGATTAATTGGACCGTCAGAATTTATCTAAATCAGCCCAATTTAAACAAAATTGGGTCATTTGAGCCAGTAATATAATAAAAACAAATACCCAAATGCAAATAAAAATAAAATTCCTTATTAAAATATTATAGGAGTAAAATAAACACGTCAAAAATTAGGTGTTCCCAGTTACTATGTATAAAAAAAATATATAATTGTGCATCGTTCTTGCAGAAAAGTGGGTAGTATGTGTATGGTGTGGAAAGAATTGTTATTTTCTATTATTTTTTATTTGAGGAAGGGTTGTGTTTATGCGTTACAGATTAGTGGCCAAGTGTAGTTAATTTTGTTATTATATTAATAGTTATTGTTGACAAGGTTTGACTTTCTCATTATTGTCAACGTTTGATATATAAGTGATAGTGATAATGCATAGGTTTTCCAAGGTTCTGAAGGTTTATTTATTTCATGAATAGTTTGAGATTGACTAATTTTCTTATTAGTATCATATTATAAATTAAATTTTATTAATATTGAGGTAAGTAATTAAATTATATTATATGGATACCATTAGATTTATGATATTTGGAGGAGTTGAGACTTAATCTTAGGCTTCAAATGTAGAAATATGGTCTTGACATATTAGTTGACACCATGGTTTATTGATTAAATTATACTAAATTTTGGGTCTAGACTATAGACATATAGTGTGTCCATAAATTTGCTTCCTTACGAATTGTGCATATTTGATAGATTGGAACACTCGAAGCTTTGTGAAAGTGAAATGCAAATCTTGAGGATTCTTGACACGTGTTCGGCGTTCAAGGTATGTTAAGACTTCTAGACTTCGTTGATGGACGTTTTTAATTAAAAATTAAAAATATAATTGACAACGGGTAATGATTGAAGGATGGGGGTCTCGTACCAATGATGTGACAGGAATTGGTACGAGTATCAGTGTGATTAATGGAAAAGTTTATTACTATGATATGATAAATTGTAATTTGAGAATGCCAAAGCATATGAACATTAACTGATGTATTTAGTGACTTGATTTCTTGTTGTGGTTGTCTCTCTTTATTGAACCCATATAATTGTGACAATTGAGGTGATTATATGTCATGACGACATTTGATTTATTGAAATGTTGCATCATCCCCTTGGTTGATATCATATTGTGCACATGCATTGACATGAGATTGAGTATGATTGTTTCTAACACGTGGAGATTGTCCGTGTTGAGACAGAGTTTTGATTATAATTTGGATACGTGGAGATCGTCCGTGCGAGTGATTAGTTATGATTATAAGTTGGGTACGTGGAGATCGTTCGTGCTAGAGATTATTTGATTTTATGATAGTGCATTGAGATCATCCGCACAGACTCGTGGAGATCGTCCGTGTCAATATATGAATCTCGCGAGTCCCCGATGGGTCATGAATACTTGATGTACTTCTGAGGAGTATCATGTATATACGATTGAGAGAGTATGGGCATCTGAGGCATATCATTTCATGGTGTCACATTGCATTACATCTCATTACATCCTTCATTTTTGTTGATTATGTTCTTATTTGATAGTTAGACATTTCGTGAAATTTGATTGTCCATATTGATGATAAATTGGTTGATAAATATATTGTTACTTGTAAAATTAAAGGACTATTTTCTTATACACACCTGTCACTACTTCTTCGTTGTCGGTCAATGATATATATTAGGTACACATGGTTTCGTACTCATACTATATTTGCTGCACTTTTTTGTGGTGCAGATTGGATTTTCATTTCAAGTGCACTTCGTGGAGCTTTCAGAGCTAAGTATTTGAATTATCTTGGAGTTGTGGTGAGCTTCTTGGCTATTATGTGGCCCACACCTCCCTCTATGTCTTTAGACGTTATCATTTTATTTTAGTATTTAGGGAATTCCTTGTGTTTAGGTTGGTCATTTAGTTCCAAACTTGTATTGTAGTTTAGAGGCTCATGTACTTATGACACTAAATCTTGGGTGGTACTTTCATGTTTCCGTATTTGATACTTGTAAAATACTTAGTGTTTGGATATTATGTTTTCGACTATCCTTCTACTTTAAATACTGAATTAAATTGGTAAAGGTATGGTGTTGGCTTAACTATCGGTTGGTAACATAGGTGTCATCACGACTTGTGATTTTGGGTCGTGACATAGAGAATAATTCTGCTCTTCCTTGATCTTACTCAGATCGTTTCTCAATTGAGAGTTAGTTTCAAGAAAAGAATCTAACTTAGATTTAGAGATTTTAAGCTTGTCCTCCAATTCTTCCTCAAAAATACTAAGTGTTCTTTTATCATTTTCTGAGGTGATGGGCCCCTCTTCAAGGTTTATGTTGCTAGATTCCAATCATTTCAGAAACTTGAGCTAAAAGGGTTGTATTTTCATCCTCACAGAAGCTTAATTTTTCATTCAATATTAAGTTTTGGGTTGAACATTCATCCACAGAATCTATTAATAAGGCAACAAGTTTTCTCCAATTTTCTGCTAGAAGATTATGTAGATCATCTTTAAATTCAAAAAGAGTTACCTCATTTGAATCTTCTTCATCATCAGATTTCGCCATCAAAGAAAATATGGAGTTGAAGACACTCTCATCATCTTCAATAGACATCATTGAGACATTCTCATGATCTTCTGCATCTCCTTGTGACTCACTTGAATCATCTCCCCAGACAACAAAGGCCTCTCTCACCAACTGATCAGCATAAGCCTTCCTCCGAAAGTTGTCTGGGACCATATCCTTCTTGCGATGTCTGGTTTCATGAGATTCCTGCTTTTGGCTAAGACAATCTCTCATAAAATGACCTGGCTTGTTGCACTTATGACATAGATCATTTGTCATTGCAGTTCTGCTGGTTGATGTTTTCTTCTGAAAACCTCTATGCTTTTTTGTTGATCTGTTGAAACCTCTATGTTATATAAGTCATCTCAGCCTCCTCCTCAGTCATCTCACTTTTAGACGATTTCGGTGCAATAGTCTTCTCCTTCTTTCCTTCCTTTGTTGATGTTCCCTGTTTCCTGTTTAAGTCGTATGTCTGCAAGTTTCTTATCAACTCATCCATAGAAAGTGTCATAATATCCTTAGCATATGTGATTTCATTCACCTTGCTTTCCCAAGTTTTTGGAAGCACCTTAAGAATTTTGCGAACCTGCTTACACACCAGAATAGGTTCTCCCAGGCCTCTAAGCTCTGATAGAAATGAGACGAGAGCTCATTTCAAATATGGTTTCACCCTCCTTCACCACGAATTTCTCATATTGAGTGGTGAGAATGTCAATTTTCGACTCATTCACTCATTTGGTTCCTTCATGTGCAGTTTGAAGACAATCCCAAATCTTCTTTGCAGATTCGCACGCAGAGATCTTATTGTACTCATCAGCCCCAATGCCGCATACTAGAATCATTTTTGCTTTGTAATTCTTCTCGATCTTTTTCCTGTCAGTTTCACTGTATTCTTTTCTGGTCTTTACCATGGAGGTGGTAAGCTCTCCATCCTTTACTTCCTTCAAGGGAATGTAGGGTCCATCGCGGATGACATCCCACAGCTCTGAGTCCTCTGCATTGATGAAGTCATGCATTTGATTTTTTCACCACCCATAGTACTGGCAATTGAAGAGAGGTGGTCTGCTAGATGGTTTTCCTTCCTCCAGATTCGTTGGAGCAGCCATTTCTTCAAGATCTTCCTTTTCTTGGTCTTAACCAATCTAAAAAGTGAAGCTCTGATACCACTTGTTCTAATGTTTGTGTTCACTTACTTAGATGGGACCAGGTCCTCAAGACAGTAATAACAGTAAGTAAGGAACAAATGCATAAAGTAAAGATGACAATAAGCTTTATGTGAAAACCTCCTTTCTCAAATGAGGAAAACCACGTCCTATTCTCAACAGGACTTTTTAAAATCACTTCTACCAATATTCAACAAGCAAAAGTAAAAATCGGTAACAAAACAAGAGATTAACCTATTAATATCTACAATAAATAATACTCCCTATCACTTAGCTGAGCATGTAAGACACTGTTCTCTATACTAATCCTACCATATTAATATAGACTTTAAGTAGAATGCTAAGTTACCCGTAACCCAACCCTTACTATTCTTGAAGCTTGAAAATATTCTCTTTGAATGAATGAATAAATGAGTTGTTGTTTGTTTGATTTATACCAGAAGAGTTAGTACCCATCAAACAAACAACCTAGTCGTCCTTGATTGGTGATGTACCCTGCTGCTTCACCAACCTTCCTAATGCAGACAACTTTTACAACTGTCCAGCACTTTGGTGACTGGACGTGCATTCGACTCTACAGAGGACCAGGTCACTGCACATGTGAGAAGATAATATAAATCGAGAAACACTAAGCTCTTATCAATTTCCTCCTATTTGATGATGACAAACAACCTGCATAACTCCTTGCACAAATTCATTCAAACCATAGTTATGTTCCCCCTGAATTCATGTTCCCCCCTCCCCGTAGAACATAACACATATAAACACAAGATTATTACCCTTTTTGACATCATTTAAAAGGAGATACTATAAACATATGCAAATCAAAACACTAGTGAAACAAGAGGACCTGGGGAAATTCGCCACACAAAACATGCGTATGTAAGCGTAAAGAGATAATAAAATCACGCATAGACAAGGCCATTGAAATGAAAAGACATTAGATCATATATACTAGCCACAAAATTATGTCAAAAATATCTAGCCATAAGAGTTGAGTACATAAGGATAGATTGAAACAACTAGACACATTTAGGACAGAGGGGGAATGTGGTTAAAAGTGTGCATACAGCAAAGTAATCGCTTATTTGCATCCTCATGAGCTTTGATGAGTTGCTTATTGAAAGTCTGGATTTCATCATCGAGTGAGGCAGTTTTTGCTTGCAACAATTTATTCTCATCCCTCAACTTTCTTAGCACCTCCTCATTATCCTGACTGTACCAGGTCTGCTTGAGATCACTTTCTGCAGCTTAGACTTAACTGTGGCAATTTCAACCTCTTTGGCATCCAAAATATTAGTGAGATCATTCACCCTACGTTTTAGAGTTTCTTGCTGCACAAGAACCATTACAACTTGGGAGCGACCCGGATTTTGCCCTTCAATGTACTCGCACTCTAGTAGAGTGGGCTTGGTGAACATCTGTTTAGTGGTACTAGGTACCCCAACTCCTGATGTCGCTTAAATATGGTTAAAAACAAAGTTCAAAAGATACCCATATAGAATTCCATGTTTTTCCTTTTTCAAATCATAACTCTGTACATCTGTTCGAGCATGAGGGCAGGAAGATTTATCTCTTCAAGATTTACTAGCTATTCCATAAGAAACAAATCAGTTGCAGATATTACTGTACATTTTTCTGTTCTAGGTACTAGAACTTTATTGACGAATTTGATGGTCAACCGGAACTCACCTTTCATATACTTCTTGGGAACTCCAACCCATTTAAACACCTCATTTAGTGGCAAGCTTGGTGAATGCTTCAGATGGCTTGCACCGTTCTATGGAACTAATTCCTGCCACATGTACCCCTAGAATTATTCTCAAAATTTCCCCATTCAAACTAATTTCCATTTCTTTTACCGTGGTCTTAATTCCCCCATCTTCAAGTAACTCCATTATATAATAGAACTCGCGCACCTCAGGTTCATGCAAGTATGGGGCAGGGGTTCAAATGAGTAAATCCACTCTTGAATGGTAACATCATCAACCAGTGCTGCCATACAAGACTTTGTTAGTATGTTTGAGGCAAACACTCTCCCATTTAGCACCTTTTGGAGTGCCAACTTTTCAATTATTCCCTTCCTTGTCATCTCTGGTTCTTCACTTACATTCTGAACCCTAGGACCATGTCCCTTTACGAGTTGAACATTCACATTCCCTTTTTCTCTTACCCTTCTAACTTGAGAGTTTCCTTTTGATACTTTGTCTTGTTTTGCAGAAGATTTCCTTGCTCTCTTCTTATTCCATTTGGATTTTACTCTTTCGTCCTCAACTTCCCTACGACGTTTGGCCACATACTTGGTGACATCCTCAGATTGTGTCTCACTGTCGTTCACACGAACACGATCTACCTTGGACTCTTTTGAAAAAAAACCTTGTTCTCTTTGTCGCCTTATCCTCTCAGCCTGAGCCGCATTTTCCACCATGACACTACCTAACACCTTTTGAGTGATACTCATTGTCCCATATTTTTTCTTGGTTTCTTTCACATCTATATTAAACCAATTTTCCTTTCCCTTTGCGTTTTCTTTCTTCTTCATTGTCATCACATGTACGGCAATCATCATCAAGAGTAGTTGTGACAGTATTTCCTTCAGGAACTTCGACTTGTGAAGTATTTGTTCCCTTGTACCTCTCATTCTCCATCTCAAAGGTACTTCATCCTCTTCCTCTCCATCAATATCAGTATCAAAGGACTTAAGAGTTTTAACAAAGATAGGTTGATTTTTGGAGGGGACCTGCTCCGGCAATCTAAACATCTCACTCAGTAGAAATGGTTGGGAATCACCTCCAAGTGAGGCTAAACTTTGAATAGCCACCAATTTTGCCCCCACACTTAGAATACACGATTCCGGACCTCTCCCTTTAGACAAGTCTCCCTCAAAATGTCTTTCAGACATAGTAGAAGTGACATCCATTAATGTACCCTCGATATCTTCAGAAACTGGTTCAAAACTAGGTTTTGCCATGGAGGTTAGAGAACCTCCCTAATATAGAACTAATGTTGGAGAATAGGGTATCTCACCCACAGTCGGCAAAATAGAAACTTCCTCAACTACAATCTCAGGGATGTTAAACGCATCCTGAATTCCATCTCCACATACTGGTGTCAGTGGTAACTCTTTTAGAACAGGGGTGGAGAAACCGAATGAACTAGGATTTTAGATTTATGGGAAGATTTATACTTTAGAAGGACAATTAGGGTTAGACATTACGAAGAGAAAGAGAAGAAATAGTAAGATCTCTGAAGAAGTTTTAGAAATCTTGTCCAAGAAGAAGTGTTGAGAAGATTTGATGATATGTTCTGGAAAAAAAGAGTACTTAAAATGAAAGAGGTATCGAGTCCCCAACAGTGGTGACGATTCATTTAAAGGTGAAAAAACCTAAGAAACTGACACAACGAATGGGGCGAAAACACGTGGCAGTGATGCTGACAGTTAACAAAGTGTAGCATAAAATGATACTAACCTGAGGAGGACCACATCCCCTTTTCATTATGTCAACCCTGTCTGTGTGATTGAGTTATCTTTTTAGCTAAGAAAACCATGAGTTATCTTTTTAGCTATCTTCTTCTCAATAATATAACATTGTCAAGCTCAAATACGGGCTTAGGTGATACCTCGATTGCTCGTTCTTGAGTAGGTTCTGCCCCTATCGCTCAACCACGACCCCTAAATCCACTACATCTCTTGCCTTGCCCACAAACTGGGGCTCTAGCAGTAAGTACGAGCTCACCCTCTAAAGTACTATCGCTAGTACTCGTTATCTAAGCTGAGAGAATAGATTTAAGGGTATGCAACACTTGATATGAATAATTCTAACAAAGGAAATCAAAAGAAATAAATATATCCTAATAGCTTGTTGCCTCTCGAAGATAAGTATGGACATAGGCATATTGATCTTGCAAGACGCTACTAGACACCCTGCTCCTTAATCAACTTATAAGGAGTTGTTGAACCTAGCGTTCTTATACCAATTTGTCACAATCCAAAAAGTTGAGGTCACGATGACATACCCCTTGAGAACCCTAAATGGTGTGTAAGTAGAAAGAAATATAAATACGAGACTCCCGAAAGGAAGTCAGACCACAAAGATAATATACAACAAAGAATTTTTAAAACCTGGTACATAAGTATAAAAAGCATTTAATATATTTCTAGAATCTGAAATACATCTCAACTCTTCAAAAGGAAAGTTAAAGACTTGAAATGATATATTGAGATCACTGGTAATCTAGAAAAAAATGATCTCACCACAACTTCAAAAGAGGAAATTTGTTGGATTCAATCAACCACAACGAGGATCACCTTGACGAGGATCCACATCAAAAGGATAACATAAGCAAGAGGTGAGTAAAATCTACATGTAATCAATAGGCTAGACCAACAAAGCATTGTTTTACTCAAAAATGAATGAAAAAATTAAAAACGATGAAGTTTCAAAAAATCGATTAAACTTATGATTTAAGAGAAATCGAATTTCCAAATAAACAAAGTCGCCACTTAATATTTTTAGTAAAAACAAGAAAAAACTTGAGTTTTCAAAGTTTTGAAAAGACCTAAACAGATAAAATCATTTTGAACAATAGGTTCGAGGTTCAATGTACGTTCCGAGAAAGTGTTAGGCCCTTGGAATGTTCGCTAACTCGCAGTTGATCGGTGATTTGACTAAAATGACTTCTTAAAATAATTTTCAAATTTTAACTAAGCATAGAAAATTCATTTTATATTCATTTACTTATTGCTATTTTTTTTTGTAATTAATTATTTATAAGGGAAAATCACAAAAGGGGATAATTCTAAAGGGAATAAACTTAAGTGTTGAAAAGATTAATAAGTAAAAAGAAAAATATATGTATTTGTATACATTAATTTTGAATGTATAAAAATAAATAGAAATGTTATCATTGGGGATTAATTAAATTAGAACGAAAATGTTAGTGAATACCAAATAAACAAGAAGGTATAGGAGGTAGAAAATTTGAATTTGGGCTATTTGCTCCAAATTCAACTAAGTTTGGGCCTGCTGAAAATTCCCTGAGCTTTTGACCCTATTTTCCTTCAAAAAAGAAAAATCTGTTATACGCTTTATGTATACCCTTGCATATAGATAGTATCCAACCCGTTTTGGACCTTCCAGACCTGTATGTTCTTTCAACCTTATGCTCTGTATTTTTTGGCCTGCGTTTTCACGTTTTTGCACCTGTCTATTGCGTACTCCGTCTGTATACCAGTGTATATAGCCGATATATTATGTTACTGCTTTCAACCTATCCGTCAATCTCGAGGGTCGGCTGACTCGAAGGGAAGTGTTTTGAGACTTTGTGGCTCAATAAGAGAATGCAAGGAGAAAAATAAAGTTCACAAGGACTCAAAAGGAATTTCACATGCAATAAAATGGAAAGGAATTAGCGTACAAAGTGATAAATAAATAAGATATATTTTCAACAAGACGAATTTAATTAAAATGAAAGCTACTTAAGAGATTCAAGTTAGACCGTCATATATGACTCTAAAGACAACCAAGTCAACCAAAATAACAGTGACAAAGTTCATAAACAAAATGTGACACTAAAGATAGCATCTATTATGCATGTATGTATACTTGTGAACATATTATATTCCTGGGAATACATAGCCATTGAATAACAATAAACTCAAAAATATATAAAGAAAACATGTTGCACACTTATCAAACAAAACACCTCATGCCAAAATCAAACAATTCATTTTGGTGAAATCTTACGGTGCTAAATCCAATCTTCTTAAACAAAGGGAGAAAACTAGTGAGATTTTTGCCAAATCATTCTAAAGGGACGTAAAATATGACCATAGATCATCAAATCCAAACAAACTTATTCCTCCAAGCTAACATATTGTGCATAAATACAAATAGACATGGATAAATAAATTACTAAGTTGATTCAAATTGCTTGTTCTATTCATGATAAAGCACACAAAGAAATTGAAACTCAAATATCATATACCGTCATGAAGGCGCTTAAACTTTTAGAAAATAAACCAAAGAACACAAAGCCTTGACAAAGAAAGGAGGTTTAAAAATCACACAAAGGAATATACATGACTAAAGAGTAAATTACTAGTCTCCATGAACAAGTAGAACACCAAATGGCAGTGGTAGCTGACTTATTGAGCTAGCAGTGATTAAACAGAAGGAACTTAGGCATATTTACTTAGACAAATATAATAACAAAGAAGCAAATGCTAATCAAGAAAAGAAGCAGACCATTGTAATTAGCGTCATTGAGTTTAAAAAGTAAGACATATTTAAGCAAAGACGTCAATGAAACAATGTATTAATAGAATAAACTTGAGAATTTTGACCATGAGCAAAACAGTATGCATGAGAAAGAGTTGATATCACTTAAACCTCCACCCAAAACAGAGGAATAACATGTCATTGATGCAAATCTCAAGGAATTATGAGTAGTCTTAAAACTTAATCACTAGAAATTTAAATTCAAAACACCCAACTTATATTAGGGAAGCCACAATACACCAAACCATTCCTATAAAATTAACTCATTTACAAGTGACATGGAAAACATACACACACACACACACATATATATATATAGATAGATAGAGAGAGAGAGAGAGAGAGAAAATGAGTATAGCATGCTTTCGCGTAATCAGTTTATTTACTTATATTAATTTGCTTCAAACGAATCGAACTCACACCACAAAAGACTAAACATGAAGACTAATGAAGAACAAACAACTAATGGGTTAATAACGACACCCAACCTTTAATGAAAAGAAACAGATCTTATGAAAGGGGGAACAAGGCAATAAGCTACTGAGCTACCAAATTCAAGGTAAGACAAACAAATATCCACACATCAGACTAAGCAAACTACGTTCCAAACCTTAAAACTGAAATAAGGTTCACAGCCAACATCACAGTATTAACAATGAAACCATAAGAAAATAGAAAGATAAACAACTTAGAACTACATAGAGTCAGCAAGACTTCTAATCATACGAACTAAAAAATCTAAATAAACAAAACAAAGAAACACTGTAGATTTCGAACTAAGAGCAAGTCAAGATTATTTCCAACTTTCAGCATTTACACAACTTACAACCTTCAAGCAGTAAACGACCCACACCTTAAGAAATAAATGATACGAGCTGGTGTTTACCTTTCTAAGTGCAATGAATTACACAGCAATGAGCAGGATGAGCTCTTCCACCACACGAACACAAAAACGAATCCGAACACAGACAAAAAACAGAACAATGGATGAAATCTTGACCCCAGACGAGTTTATGCGGAGTGAAAACAGAGGGAATCGAACTAGATTAGGATTGATTCTCTGTTATGCTTTCTTCAAACGTATATCTTATATCTATTATTAAGTTGTTCTCTTAGTATCAGTAGAAAGAAGATTAGTCTCTTCAGTTTTTCTCGCCTAACTTGTCAAAAAAAAATCTTTCTTTTAACAGTGAGTAGGAAGAGAATATACATATGAGGGAGATTTAGGGCTCCAATATTTTGGGGGGAAGACGAATAGAATTCGGATTCAAGGGTCCAATTCAAAATTCAAACCCTTAAAAATCTTTCACCATTTTGGATGAACATCTTTTACTAAAACTTCAACCCCATACCGGACGAGGAAAGAGGGATGAACGCCCTGGATCGATTCCATCATCCTTGGGTGCGACGTGGATCGATCTCACAACCCCAAGGACCAACAACTGTTTTTTGCTAAAAATCTCAGCTGGAACAGTACAGCGAGAAAGAAAACAAAAGAAATGCAGAGTGAGTACTGCTTTCCGTCTATCTCCATTTAGTATCATTTTGCTGTCGTTTCTGGCGTGAGGGACAGGAGTTGTTTCGCCGTTCACGCACACTGTCGTTTGGAGCGCCGTGTATTGTTGTTGTGTATTTTGACGTTGGATGCTAAAAGCTTCTGGATTTCCTTTGAACAGGGATCTGAGCCGGGTCAGGAGTATCAAAAATGGGCTGGGGCACTGGGATTTTTTTTTAAAAAAAGGTGGGATGACTGAAATGAAAAAAAAAAGATGGAGTTGGACCCGATTTTTCTGGAATTTGCGAATAAAAAAGGCCCAAAATTGGTCCTTTAAGTGGGTAGAAATAAAGTACAGATTTGGCTAAAGAAAAGTGATCAAATACAACCCAAATAAATTTAGAAATGTAACTAAAATGGAATTAATCGGTGGGTTTGGTCATCATTTAATCAAGGTGAGTTAACGAAAATTAATTAATGTTCTTTTCAAACTTAAAAAAATAAAATACATAATTCGAATATAAACTAAACGATTCCAATAACTCAAAATTATAATTATAAGTTATGCTAGACTAAATTAGTAAAATATTTAAAAAAGTTAAAATCTTTTTTAGGCGATTTTTGAAATGTTTATAAAAATACTAATTATATACCGAATTATATAAAACATGAATATTGCTTTTAAAATTATAAAGAAAGTGATAAGAACAATTGAAAAAAACTTCAAAGATATTTTAAACTTTATAAAACTTAATTATTTCAAATCTTCTGGAATTTAAGAAGCTCAAAAATTAATTACTATCGCGGAGGGTCAAAATTAGGTGTCAACAAGCATTAGTAACTAAACAAACTTAAAAAATAAACTATGAAACACTTCCAACTGCCCGCACAAGAGTCTCATTCCGACATCGGTGTCGCCAATTTATATAGAATGACGCGATTAAAGTAACCACATAAGGATAAAAATAATGTTTAAATCAACACATAAATAGATTAATACACAACAAGGTTAACAGTGCAATACAACAAGGCTATAGATTTTTTCCTATTCCATTTGCTGCCTAAAGTTGATTAGAGAAAGCACTAATTATTTAGATTTTCTCTAGGTTTTTAAAGAAAAGACTAGCTAGTCATGGTGATTATGTGAATCTGTTTGTGAAATATCCATTTTCATTTCCTTCTTAACTAATTACCACAGACTTCCTTTACTCTCCCGATGTTATTCTAACAGTGGCTAATCAACAATGTTATGAGAGGTTTAAGAAGATGAAGCCACCTAGTTACAGGGTGGTAAGAGCGAGGATGCTCATGAGTTCTCGACTTTTTGCCAAGAGATGCTTGAAGTTGTAGTTATAGTGGATGCTCGTGGTGTCCAATTTGTTGCACTTCAACTTTGTGGTTCGCGCCAGATAGTGGTGGAGGACTTTTGTGAGGTCTAGCCCAGCTGGATCTCCATCGACAGAGTAAGATGTGTTTTCTAGTGGTTTTGAGGACTAATTCATTCCTTGAGTTTGAGAGAGGAGAGTTGTCCAACGTTTGAGAGATCTACTCAAGACAGTCTATCTAAGAATGAGTATGAGCCCTGTTTCTGTAAGCTTTCTACGCATGCTATGGCTATTGTTCTAGGTGTAGCAGAGAGAGATTACAGATTTGTGAGAGAGTTGACTTTCTCCGTCAGATCTAATGAGTTTAGAGCAAATATAGAGGGGAATTCTTTCCAGTTTATTGTGAGCACCGCCAATGAGGTGGAGTTGATGGTTTTAGAAGAGTTTGTGGATCCCAAAAGGGTTTGTTCTACTGGTCAATTTTTCGGTGCCTCATCTAGAGGCAGAGGTTTGCATTGAGGTAGTGGTTCATTTCAACACCAGGGAACAGTTCATGCTTCAATTGCTGGGTGGATAGTTAGCCCGAGGATCTTATGGTTCTGGCCAAGTTGACCATGGTAGTTCATCTGGTTTGCAACAACCGTTACATGTGTCGAGATCTTGCTTTACTTGTAGGAATCAAAGTAATATGATGTGACAGTGTGCTTTACAAACTCATTTAGGACCTCATCGTTCTTATTCAGTTGCTCCATCTAGGGTTGGAGTGTAAGAGGTATTTGTTTTCTAGATAGACGCCTTATTTATTAGTTTTTTTTAGGTACCGTATTGTTAGTACTCATCCCTCACTTCTATACATGTGTAGATTCCGAGCCTAGATTTGTGTGATCTCTTCTTGCTCTGTTATAGACACTCGAGACTTGTTGAAGGATTTGAGAGGTAGTTATTTGTAATCCTGGTCGGCCCTCTTTTACTTTTCTTTAAGATTTGTTATACTTTAGAAACAAAGACAGAAACTTGTATTTATCTTTTCAATTTTGTAATTTCATTTTGTGGCTTGTATACGTGACAACCAAGTTTGGGGCATTGTTTAGAATGAATAAGTTTTCCTTCTTTGTTTTGTTCTTAATTTATATTTTCACTTTCCTTTAATTTTTGTTAGGTTGAGTCTGACTTTTCTTGGTGAGAATAGACAACTGACATCACGTTTGTTATTGAATCATGAAAATGTTATTAATCTCTCTCTCTCTCTCTCTCTCTATATATATATATATATATATATATATATATATATATATCATAAGTTGTGTAGTGTTGAAGAAAAACGTTATGATTAACATATGTCGAAAAGAGTAAAATTTGTTGTGTCTATCATAAGTCATAAAGAAGCAGGTTATTTTTGGGTATTAAGTTTGTGCTATCTCCTAATATTTTTATTCAACTCTTTCATTATTATTAGTGGTTTGTAATTTTATCAAGATAAAGCTAATATAATCAATTAGTTTGGTAAAGTATCTTGGTTGTTACAAATGAACATGATTAATGATCAACACTGTCATCCGTCACACACAACTCTATCAACGGCGGTGCTGATAACATAGATGTTCATTCTATCATTGATTGGCGAAAATGACGAATTAATCAGTAAATTATTCTCTAAACTTGTTACCTTTTTAGATTACTGCTTTTATTCATAATTTTGATTTTCAACATTCAACATCTGATTCTTTCTTTGGAAATACATAGTCCCCATATACTTCTTTAAAGAAAAGAGCTTTTACTTTACTATTTGCTGGACTTACAACTTAAGTCTCAAAACAAAGTAAAAACATTTGTGAAAGACTTTTGAAAAATTTTAAAAAGTTATCTTAACTTGACTCTTGACTTTGATTATACACTACTCTTAACGTGACTCTTAACTGATCCTTGGATTGAATTATGGATTCAAGGATTATGATTTGTGATTGGAAAGATCTCAAGATGTTTAGGAATAATTCTAGATATCTAGACATGAGAAAAGACCGAAAATTAATATTTGAAGGTGGGTCCGCAACGCGAAAAAGCTTTTATAATTTGGTCTCAAAAATGGCATTTGAGGCAGAACACCTCATGTCAGCTCCACGACGCAAAGCAGAAAATTTCAAATCTGGGAGGTGGGAGCGCGACGCATCGCTGATGTCAAATATTGTCCGATGAAATTTCTTCTTTGTTTTTCAGCTCTAAACTCCATGGGTTCTTTCCCAAACACTTAGAATCGACTAAATGTTAAAAGTACCTTAGATTCTACTCAAAGTTATCCTAATTTCATGGATTCGATTCAAACAACACCTCAACGATTTCAACAAATCAAGGAATTAATATAACTTCATCAAACCCATCAAGAACTCAATTTCTAAGCTTTCAAGAACTTTAATTCATTGAAATAAATCAGGATTGGTGCGTGGACGAATTAACTCAATGCTATGTGATCTCACATACCTTGTAGGGATCCCCCCAGACGAAATTCACAAGCTAAACTCGACGATATTTGCAATTCTTGTTTCTATTCTCCTTTCTCCTCTTCTTCTCTCTCTTGTCCAAGCCCTAGCATATTTTTGTAAAAGCGTAAGTGATCTAATTTTGATAACACCCTAAATTAATAAATTAATTGGGTAAGGAAAAGATCAAATTACCCTTTCAAAATCCGGATTGGACTTTCCTTATTTCAACAACCCAACTCTCAAAGGGCATAACTCACTCATACGAAATTAGAATTGCGCAAACTCGGCGGCGTTAGAAAGATTATTCCAAGAGGTTCCCAATCATATTTGGAAGTACACCTGAATCATATTTAGCAAGAAGTTATGCCCGTTTGAAGTTGACCAAAAACTCATTTTTCCTAACTGAAACAACTTTCCAGATTTTCATTTTTTTTTCAAAAATGACTATTTTCAGTTCTTAGCTATTTCAAATTGCGAGATGTTATATTACCTCAATCTGATTACTAATTTTATCTATAATTTTACTTTTCACAATACTATTTATATTATCTGATAGCACAACTTTTGTTTCAAGTATTTTTCGAGTAGTGAGACAAATTCTATTTATTGTGTGAGTGGTCCCCCTGTTGGTGTTGCTCTTGTTCTTCTTCTTGACCTATTTCTTCTGTGTAATTGATTCTAAATCTTTGGTGGTGATGGTCATGATGAAGATTGAAGTAACGAAAATAAATGATAAACATATTTAGAATTTAAATTGGACGTATTAAGAGGTTGACGTTCAGAACTCAAACACAATCCATTTTGATCTAATGAATTTAGAGATTGGAGTTTGAAATTCTAAAATAAGTCATTTAATTTATACGATTTGAGATACACAATTAATCTTTTATTTTATGTTTTTTTTAAATACATTAGTTGAGATGCACGTACGTTGCACGTGATGTTAAACCATGTAGTACATTATTTATAATAGATATGTTCATTCCGTCATTGATCGATGTGAATGGCGAAGCAGTCATTGCATTCATCTTTGAACTTTTTGCCCCAATTAGATTAATCTTTTTTCTTATCATTTTAGACTTCACCATTCAATTTCTCTTATCTGACTATTTCGTTTTGAGTGGTGAGACAAATTTGATTCATCAAGCTATTGTTTTCCCGGTTGATGTTGATTTAGTTCGTCTACTCATTTTCCTCTTTACCAAAAAAAAAAGAGGAACAACCTACTCTATTCAAAGTCATTCATTCTGTCAACATGAACCTGATGGACAATCAAGGTCGTGGTCCTTCACAAACGGTCCTATGGTGATATTAATATTGATCAATAAAAATGGAGAAGCAATCACCGAATGTATATCACAATTTCTTACCCAAATTGCATTACTCCTTTAGTTTATAACTTTACTTCTCAAAATTCAATTTCACTTGTCTGATAGCAACATTTTTGTTTTGAGTATTTTTTTGAGTGGTGAGCCAAATTTTGTTCATCCTGAGAGTGGTTTCCCTATTGGTGTTGTTCTTGTTCTTCTCCTTGATTTGTTTATTTTGTATAATCAATTTGTGATCTTTGGTGGTGGTGTGATGATGAATATTGAAGTGATGAAAATGAATAAGAAACAAATTTAGAATTTAAATTAAATGGATTGAGAGGTTGTCGTTCATGATTCTAACACAAGACATTTTGATTGAATAGATTCAAAGGCTAGAGTTTGAGATTCTATCACAAGGTATTTAATTTATACTATTTGAGATCTATTATTTTACATTATTTTAAAATACACTAGTTTAGGTGCACGTGCATTGCACGTGAAAATCGAATCATGTAGTACATTATTTTTTAGCAAAGATATTCATTCTATTATTTATGGATGAAAATGACAAAACAATCATTGAATTAAACTATGAACTTATTACCCCATATAAGATTGATCCTTTTTCTCATAATTTTAATTTCCAACATTCAATTTCTCTCATCCGACTCTTTCTTTTTGAATGGTGAGGAAAATTTGATTCATTGAGCTATTGGTTCCTCGGTTAGTATTGATTTAGTTGTTTTACTCATTTTCCTCCTTACCAAACAAAATAATAGAGGAACAACCAACTCTTTAAAATTCACTTATTTTCAACATGAACATGATGGATGAACAAGGTCGTGGTCCATCACATACGACCTTATTAGAAGTGATGGTGGTGGTGATATCAGTGATGATCGATAAAAATGGCGAAGCAATTACCAAATGTATATCAAAACTTCCTACCCCAATTAGATTACTCCTTCTTTCTATAGTTTTACTCGTCACAATTCAATTTCTCTTATCTGGTACCAACATTTTGTTTTGAGCATTATTTCGAGTGGTCAGTAAAAGTCTATTCAGTGTAGGAGTGGTTCCCCTGCTAGTGTTGCTCTTATTCTTCTGCTTGATATGTTTCTTCTGTATAATCGATTTTTTTATCTTTGATAGAGTAGCTCGATAATGGGTCTTACGACTGCATGAGAATCGTAAAATAGTTTGGGGTAGGACTACTACTTGGACCCTTCTTACCCATACAGAGTAAACCAGAAATCAATGTTGAAACCCATGGTCCAAGCTATTTGTTTTTGTTGTATAATTAATATGTAGAAAGTTGATTGTGTTGCACCAACAAAACTCATCCATATAGTCAATCATAGTTGTGTGGGATATCTTTTTAAAGTGTAATAAGCCTGAAAAACCAGTGTAAGCTTGTGTGTTTTATGTGGAGATTTCTCCTAAGAAACAGTAGTTAGTTCCTGTATAGATTACTAGAAGAATTGCATAATTTAGGCAAGTCTTACGTTTGAGCGTTTGTTTGTTGAGAACACAATTTCAAGATTCATGATAGCTAATGTTGTATCGGAAGAGTTTTGGTAAAAAATCTGCATGATGTACCACATTGACCACGTAATGCAGCTAGCAGGATTGAAGATCGAGCCTTTTAACCAGTTCTCGTGGATAACACCATTCCCTTTGTGGATGTAGATGAGAGGATGTCCTAAGCTTTTCATAATGTCATGCTCATAACCCTAGCCAAGAAAACCAATTTTGCTCATTAGCAATTTGAAATAAGATAACTTTACTATAGACTAACTTTAATACTTGAACAACCTCCTATAAATAAAAAGAAAACAAAGCTGATAGCAAAGGTATATCTCATCATATTTAAGTTAGCTGCTAAAATGGCAGACAAGTTGTGTTTCTAAACCTGAATTTACACTTTCCAGCACTCTTCATTTAATACTTTTTGAGTTTATTTCTTTCATTACAAGAGTTAGTTTTTTGGCATTGTTACAACGAATTAAAAGTTGGACGCAGACTATGAGTAATAACTTTGGCCTTGTCTTTCTGCAAAACTAACAGAAATATCAGAAAAACTGCATTTATGCATATTTTTGCATTGAGGATTACTTTGCGATTTACCTTTCAAGAAAATAGGCAAAGGGTAGCATAACAAATATAAACAATGTCTCGGATGCTTTTTCATTTTTAATGCTTTTTCATTTCCTTATCGTTAATATTTTCTCATTTCCTCTTCTCGTTATAGAAAATATATGAAGAAATATTACGGGAAAAAATAATGTTTCAAATCGTTATTAATCAACTTCAAGCATATTACCAAGCTGCAGAGGGACAAAGCAAAAGAAAAATATACGGTCTTACGTCCATCACGAATCCATTGTTAATCATGGTTAGTGACGAAATACTTTTTTTTTACAGTGAATGATGTGAAGATTGAAGTAACAGAAATGAATCATAAATATATTTAGAATTTAAATTGAATGGATTCAAAGGTTGGTGTTCAGGATTCAAACACAAGTCATTTTGATTTAATGAATTCAGGGGTTTTTAAGATTCTAACATAAGACATTTAATTTCTAGATTTGAGATCTATTATTTTACGTCTTTTAAATACATTAATTTTGATGCACATGCATTGCACGTGAATGTAAAATCATGTAGTACATTATTTTTTTAACTAATGTAAATATTATTAAACTAACAATTTAAGTAATCGATTACAAAAGGATTTAAAAATATATATGTTTCTATTAATAATGAATGCACTTTCTTATATTTACTTATTGTGTGCATACTAAAAGATGTGAAATCAATATCCCAAAACATTTATATCTTGACTTTTTTTCCTATTAAAAATAATTGTGGTGTGGTAAATTAAAAAAAAAGTCATTCTTAAATCTATGAATTACACCTCTTAAATATATTTTCCCCTCCCTCCCTTATAATCCTTTGCTTAATACATTGTTGTTGTATTATTGGAGTATCTTAGAAGTTACACCATTGTTGATATCACAATATCTCAAAGATATCAAGCCAAATCAATATCACAATCATCTCAACACTTCAACAATCAATTAATATGAAATGTATGTAGAGGGCGAAAAATCCATGTCGAATAGTTTAGGATCCATGTGGAATTCAAAAAGTTCACATATTCAAAACCATTTTTCATCAACATGATACTTGCTGAAATCATTTTCCATTGACTTCGCAATTCGCATGATGTCAATTTTCCGAAGCCTCCTCTGCATTATTAGAATAAGAATTTTGTAAAGGGATAATTGTATAGAATTACAAACTAATAATATAAAATAAATATAGTAGCTACCATTTGATTTATTTGTGTTCCATAGTAAACTGTTTGTCAGTCCCTCTCTCCCTCAGATTCTCGCTGTCACTATCCCTCTCTCGCTCGCTTCCTTCGCTCGCCTCTCTCGCTTTATACAATATAATTGTATAAATTGTGTTTCTAATTGTATAAAGCGAGAGAAAATTGTATATACACATGCAAATACATATATATCCGTCTTATACACTTATAATTATACAATAAAAGTATTTCCCTACCCAAGTCACTACTAAAAAAAAGGCCAAAAAGAGACCTAGAAATGGAGACCTCAAAAATAGGTCAATAATAAGAGACCTCATGAGGTCGCTATTTAAATTAAAATCTTTTATTTTTTTTTTAATGTTGGAGAGACCTCGTGAGGTCAATTTAATGAATAATTTTTTTTTTACCTGACTTATTTAAAAATTTTAAATTTTTAATCTAATTCTCATAAAATTGGAGACCTCATGAGGTCTCTAGTTTTTTAACTATTCAATTAAATTTAATTATTATTTTTAATTTAACAAGTAGAGACCTCATGAGGTCTATACTTGTTAAATTAAAAATAATTATTTAATTTAATTGAATATTTAAAAAGTTAGAGACCTCATGAGGTCTCTTAAACAAAACCAAAAACCTAGCCAAAATTAAAATAGCTCTTTCTTCCCTCTCTCTTAATTTTTTTGGTCGACTGCGCGCCTCTCTCTCTTTCTCACTGACCTCGTCGACCGCGCGC
>NC_028648.1:42256584-42292565 GCF_001406875.1 Solanum pennellii | reverse complement strand
CCTCATGAGGTCTCTATTCTGCATTATATTTTTCGTAAATTTCATTATGGAGACCTCACGAGGTCTCCAAAAATAAATGCAGAACAGAGACCTCATGAGGTCTCTACTTTAAAATAATATAAAATAAAATTAAATAATATCTTAGCGACCTAATGAGGTCTCTTTATTAAAATATATAATTAAATAATATAATAAATTTGTGACCTCATGAGGTCTCTATATAAAAAATATAAAATTAAATTAAATAATACAATAGTGACCTCATGAGGTCTCTTTTTTGTAAATATCAGATAATTTGTTTGTGACCTCGTGAGGTCTCCGTTTGGCGACCTCATGAGGTGTCTGTAAAAAAGTGACCTGCATTTTACTGACCTAGCGTTGAGGTCTCTTTTTCGGTCTCTTTTTCCGAAAAGAGACCTCGTGAGGTCTCTTTTCTAGGTCTCTTTTTGGCCTTTTTTTAGTAGTGAGTCTCTTTTCTCTCTTTCTCGTTTTATATAAATTCAAATTGTATATAATTTCTCCCTTTCTCGTTTTTACAATTTGATTCAATTGTATATTCCCTGCCCAAGTCTCATTTGTCTTTCTCCCTTTCTCGTTTTATACAAATTTAAATTGTATATAATCGTCATATACACTTATAATTATACAGTTCGTATTATATACTTTGTTTTATAAACTTCGTTTTATACAATTCTCTGCCCAAGTCTCTTTCTCTTTATCATTTTATATACTTCGTTTTATACAATTCGCTTCAATTGTATATGTATAGCGAATTATACATATATATGTTTGCTATAGAGCGCAATTATGCAAATTTTGCTATAGCATACAAATATAAATTTTATGTGAAAGTTGTCCTTTTGTAAATCAGATCAGTGGCCACCATTCACCAATAATTATCATGTATGGATAAAATTTCTATGAATATATGTGAAACTAATATTTAGTTTTCCGAGATAAACGACTATTTCTTGATATAAATTGAATGTTCCAGAGTCATGTATCTTGGTGAATCACTCATGTAATTATACAATTTTAACAATCATCTGTATATAACATTGTCATTTAAGCAATCACTTAAAATTAAGATGATCAATCTCTATTGTGGTTTAATCTAAGCACCATAGGAAAATTAATCTCATCAAATTGTTATGATGAATTTTATTTGTAAAGCTATGTATGTGGAGTTTTGACTTCTCCTTAGATAAAACTCTCTACCTTTCTTCGAAATCTCGAAGCAGGGAGCTAATTTTGAGCCATTATCTCAATTAAAAATGAAGGCAAAATTTAAAGTGCATGTAGTGAACATCATTCAAAAGAAACAAATAATTATAGTATAACTTCTTATTTGGGGTATATTAGAAGCGACTAATATTTGAGTGGATGATGATAAATATAAAGGGGGATCACGATAACAAGCCTAGTATCTTCAACCACCTTATCGTGGTCATCTCTATAGTAGGTGTCATTGGTGGGAGACTTTACTCAGGAGAGCTTGAATCGATCTAACCTCTTAAGAATAATTATTATTAAAAGAAGAGGCTGATGAGATATGTGGATGCTACAATGAGGATGCAGAAGAATATGAGGGAAAAGGTAAGACTAACTTACTAAGATTCAGAGAAAATACATGAAAGAACACCAACACTTTCTAATTTCACTTTTTGAGTATATATTCATATCTAAGATTAGTAATGATTTGAATTGTAAAAGGGTAATCATCATTAAAGTAAGCATTGAGCTTCTCCAACTCTACCTACAGGTTCGGAGAGATGTCATCGAAATGACTTTCAAGGGTAATCAATGGTAGCACAATGCATGGAACGATAGATTTTTTGAAAATAACAAGTCTTTGATTGCTCTTTCAACCAAAGCAAACAATTATTTCACTTCCCAAATATATTACATTAAGTATACAAAAAGCGGGGGACTATCTATATATATGGAAAACGAATTGAGCTTGGGGGTGATACCCAATGGGGTTCAACACATTTCAATAGATTCAGGCTTGATAAATCAGATGTTAGGATATACTATTAACCATGCGTTTTGATATAGTATTAATATTGAACAATTGTTTATTCATTTATTCAATTCAATAAAATGTTATATTAAATAGATCAATTGTCATATATGTGTCCTTAACTTATACAGTAGATGATTTGGTGTAAAGAGTTTAAGCTTTTACACAGAAGATTAAATCATCGATTCTTATAAGTTAAAAGTTATAGTTCACAATCATAGATGGAAATCTGGACAAAATCATCCGAAAGATTGTAGCACGAGATTAAATGTAATTTATTTTGATTATGAGAATGATATAGTTCTAACTTCTCGTGCTAGTGCATTTGGTATGTAACAAAGATAGATGTTTTAGACTGACTGATAAAAATATATTTTCTAAACTGTTAAATGTACTTATATTCTTAATCATGATATAACGATATGATCTGTACATATTAATTATTGTTTTGATTTATTAAAAGCTGAGATTTTGAGATGGGTCAATATGTCTGGTAGATTGGATGATAATAATATATATTGGTGAAATAATTAGTTAGTTGATGGAATCCATGTCTCAATATAGAGATTGATGATACACCTTTTTATGAGACGCTTATAAATTTTAAGTTTTCATGTGTAAACTCGTTCGGTAGATGTATGAATCTCGCACATGAAATAAGTTAGTATTGCACTAAAGGAAGTTAATCATTGAATTAAATTCGTCTGTAATTTAATTTATTGATTAGTATCAGTAATCTTAACATGGGGAATTATATAAGTGTTTAATAGTGAATTTCGAAATAAATAGATGAGTGTAATTATGAATTTTTAGTGGAAATATTTGTAATTTATTATGGTAAGATTAATTCAAATTAATTATTTAGAATTATTTCCATAATAGGAAGCCTTAGTAATAAATTATGTGGTCCCTCCAGTGCCCAATTTAACTAGAACTCAGAATCCTATTTTCTAGAGAAAAGGGAAAAAGAAACGTGTTCTCCAAAAAGAAGAAGAAACGTGTGTTTTTATTTTTCTTGAAAGAAAAGGAATTCTCTTTGGACTAGGAAGACAACTCTATAAGTAGGGATTCTTCTGACCTTGAAAGAGACGGAATTCAGTATTCTATACAATACTTGCACACCCAAGTATTGAGAGAGTTCGATTGTTAATTGGGATCACTGTAGAAGACTGTAGAACTGAAGTTGGATTTGCTTCAAGATATCTGCACACGCTTCAAGAGTTGGATTTGCTTCAAGATATCTGCACACGCTTCAAGAGATAATTCTGAATTAATTTTCAGCATACTTTGTATGTAATGACTATTTGTGATTGTTATTTATATTCATGCAAGATGAATAATTTTGAAATGCTTCCGCTGTATATGCTATTTTCTAACTATCACAGAATTTGGACTCATTTAAGGCTAACTAAGTTCACTAAATAATGTCACTTTATGTATGTTTCTAATGCTAAAGTGTTGATTTGCAGCTAAAAGGTCCAAGGACAAGGAAAAGACAAAAAAAAGCCAAAAAAATATAGAAAAACAAATAAAAATGTTAAGATGATGCTTTCCAAGAGAGATTGGCAACTCGCCAAAGTATGAATACCTCACTAAATGTGATTGAAATTGGCAAAACATTCTGAAAGTTCTTGATTTATCACATATATTTTTGTGCTTGTTCGCATTTTCCCAATAATCAGTTTGGGATAATTCTTGATTTACCGAAACTGAAAGGTAAAGTCTATCGAACTCGCCAATATATAACTAGTTCAACCATGAAAGCTGTTAGGTTATTAGCATTTTAATATTATTATTCAACATATTAAATTGCTTTATTTTGGAGTTATAAGAATGATCATTGGTAGGCATTTGTGTTTTAAACTACCAATTTAATCGTGCTATTCATCTTTGACTTGTAACCATGTAATGCCATTACTTTTGGCTTTATTGGTTGAATTCATTGTAGAGATAAAAACATTCCAATAAACATTGGAATGGATGACTTCTACATCATCCATTAGCATTGGTTGTCCATCACTTTATTTCATTCTTAATTCCTCCATTACTCTTTGTAACTTATGTAACTTCTATTGTAACCTATGAAACTCCTAAGGCCATTATCTTCATTATTTACTACCTCCATTATCTTCCTATTCATTGCTAGGAAGACTTCTTGTAGTATAAATAGTGGTGGTCTTCATTTGGTTTGAAACACAAACACAAGAGAAAAACAAAGAGTGAAAGAGTTTAGTCTAAAAGAGAGTTCTTATTAGTTGAAGGGAGGTGTTCTTTTTTGTGGAGCTTTGGACTCAACTCTTGTCTAGAGTTGTTGAGTTATACTTTGTGAAGGCTGTTGTATCCTGGAGGGGACAAGTCAAAGAAGATTACTGCTGGACCTGTGAAAACATATGCTGCAGTGGGCTTGAATCTCCTTAAAGAGAGCGAGATATCCGCGCCTCAGCCTGAAGAGATTAATTTCTTTATATTATTTTCAATTGTAATCCTGCAATTTTATTATCTTGTAAGTTTTTTCACTAACAATTTTGAGGAGATTCAAAGATGGATACAATTGAAAAAACCGCGGATGTCAAGATGGGAGATCTTAACAAGTCATTTCGGTTCAATGGTAACCATTTCATGAGATGGAAGGGTAAAGTACTTTTCTACTTAAGTCTTCTCAATGTTTCTTATGCATCAACCGAGAAGAATCCAAATAAAGAAGACATCACCACTATGAATGATGATGAAACTATTTCTCATCTAGAGAAAGTGAAAAAGTACGATGGTGATTCCTATAAGTATTGGTATTATCTTCTTAATTGTCTATATGATAATTTTTATGATTATTATGATAGAACTTACTCTAGTGCAAAGAAAATTTGGAAGGCATTGCAGAGTAAGTATGATACCGAAGAGGCTGGAGCGAAAAAATATGCAGCTAGTAGATTTTTTCATTTTCAAATGGTGGATGACAAATCAGTGGTAGATCAAGATCAAGACTTCATCATGATTGTTGGAGAGCTTAGGTCCGAAGAGGTTAAAATTGGAGATAACCTTATTGTTTGTGGCATAGTGGATAAACTTCCACCTTCTTGGAAGGAATTTCAAAAAACTATGCGCCACAAACAAAAGGAAACCTCTCTTGAAACCTTGATAATGAAAATCCGCATGGAAGAAGAAGCAAGGGGCCAAGATGCACTTTTACAAACAGAAGAGAACAACATCACATCGAAGGTAAATTTAATTACTTCGAATAATGCTACTCCTGAAACTCACAAAAATACTTCTTTAAAGCCTAAGAAGAAAAAATTCAAGAAAAATAATGGTAGACCTCCCAAGAAAAATAATGGTGAAAATCACCAAGCACAAAATCAACAAGTTCAAGAAAAGGGACCATGCTTTGTTTGTGGCAAGAGTGGGCATATTGCTCGATTTTGTGGATTCCAGAAACGTGGTCCTAACCCTCAGGCAAACGTTACCGAAGAACCTTTTGTGACGGTGATTATCGACATAAACATGGTTGAGAATGTTGATGGATGGTGGGCTGATTCTGGTGGAAACCGTCATGTCTGTTATGACAAAGACTGGTTTAAAAAATATACTCATTTTGAGGATCCCAAAATCATCATGCTTGGTGATGCTCACATTACTCAAGTGCTTGGAAATGGAGATGTTGAATTGTGTTTTACTTCTGGAAGGATATTAACATTGAAAGATGTACTTTATACTCCTTCTATGAGAAAAAAATTGATGTCTAGTTTTCTTCTTAATAAAGCAGACTTTAAACAGATTATTGAATCTGATCAATATGTAATAGTGAATAAAAGTATTTTTGTGGGGAAGGGGTATGCATGTGATGGGATGTTTAAGTTGAATGTTGAAATGAATAAAACTTCAACTTCTGTTTATATGCTTTCTTCTACTAATTTTTGGCATGCTCGTTTGTGTCATATTAATGATCGTTATGTTGGAATCATGAGTAGTTTAGGATTAATCCCAATGGTTAAAAAGAATTTTAAAAAGTGTAAGTCTTGTAGTAAAGCCAAGATCACTAAAAGGCCTCATTTTCAAGTTGAAAGAAAAACTGATTTGTTAGAATTAGTTCATACTGATATTTGTGAACTTGGTGGAATTCTAACTCGTGGAGGTAATAGATATTTTATCACTTTCATTGATGATTTTTCTAAGTTTACATATGTTTACTTGATGAAAAATAAAAGTGATGCTTTTGAAAATTTCAAAACTTATCTCAATGAGGTTGAAAATCAGTTTGGAAGAAAAATAAAAAGAATTAGAAGTGACAGAGGCCGTGAATATGAATCAAATGAGTTTAATTCTTTTGTTAGATCATTGGGAATAATTCATGAAACTAATCCTCCTTACTCTCCTTCGTCTAATGGAGTAGCAGAAAGGAAAAATAGAACTTTGGTTGAATTGACTAATGACATGCTTATTGAGTCACATGGACCTTTAAATTTTTGGGGTGACTATCTTAACTGCTTGTTATGTGTTAAATCGTGTGCCTCATAAAAAGTCTAAATTGACACCTTTTGAATTGTGGAAAGGTTACAAGCCAAGTTTGAGATATCTAAGAGTTTGGGGTTGTCTAGCCTTTGTGAGGCTAATGGATCCCAAGATTACAAAGTTGGGTAAGAAAGTTACTACTTGTGCTTTTCTTGGTTATGCTTCAAATAGTACAGCCTATAGATTTTTTAATCTTGAAGATAATATTGTAATAGAATCTGGTGATGCTATTTTTCATGAAAATAAATTTCCTTTTGATACTAAAAATAGTGGGGGTCAAAGGATTGAACAAAATATTTTGTCACTACCTAGTTCTTCTACTTCAACTTTGAAAAATAAAGAAGTTGTTGATTTTGAGTTAAGAAGAAGTAAAAGAGCTAGAGTAGAAAAAGATTTTGGTCCTGATTTTTATGTGTTTAATGTTGAAAATGACCCTCTAACTTTGAAAGAAGCATTATCTTCGTATGATTCTATTTTTTGGAAAGAGGCTGTAAATGATGAAATGAAATCTCTAATTTCTAATAAAACTTGGAAGTTAATTGATTTACCACCGGGTTGTAAAACAATTGATTGCAAATGGGTCTTAAGAAAAAAGCTGAAACCGGATGGTTCTATTGATAGATACAAGGCTAGGCTAGTTGCAAAATGTTTTAAACAACTAGAAAACCTAGAATTTTTTGATACTTTTTCTCCGGTAACAAGAATTACATCCATTAGACTTTTAGTTGCTATGGCTGCAATTTTTGATTTGCAAATTCATCAAATGGATGTAAAAACTGCTTTTCTAAATAGAGACCTAAATGAAGAAATTTATATGGACCAACCCGAGTGTTTTGTTGAAGCAGGCCAAGAAAGCAAAGTATGAAAACTTACTAAATCCCTATATGGCTTGAAACAGGCACCACAGCAATGGCATGAAAAGTTTAATTCCTACATGATTGAAAATGATTTTAAAACAAATGAGTGTGATAAGTGCATATATCATAAGTCTTAGAATAATTCACATGTGATCATTTGCCTATATGTTGATGATTTGTTGATCTTTGGCTCTAACATGAATGTTATTGATGAAGCTAAAAATGTTCTTAGAAGCCATTTTGATATGAAAGATCTTGGTGAGGCAAATTTTATTCTTGGAATAAAAATAACAAGAACATGTGAGGGGATTTTCCTTGACCAGTCACATTATGTTGAGAAAATTTTGAAAAAATATAACTTTCATGATTGCAAGCATGTTGCTACTCCTTTTGATTCAAGTGTTCACTTATTTCCTGTTGAAAGTGAAAATGATGTAATAAATCAAAAGGAATATGCTAGTATAATCGGAAGTTTGAGATATGTGACTGATTGCACTAGGCCTGATATTGCATATGCAGTAGGAGTACTTGGCAGGTTTACAAGCAAGCCAGGTAATGAACATTGGCATGCTATAACAAGAGTTATGAGATATTTAATTGGAACGAAAAATTGTGGTTTGTTCTATAAAAAAATATCCTGCTGTACTTGAAGGCTTTTGTGATGCGGATTGGAACACTTTGTCAGGTGATTCCTGTTCTACCACTGGTTATGTCTTTACTTTAGGTGGTGGTGCTGTTTGTTGGAGATCAAAAAAGCAAACTATAATTGCTAACTCTACCATGGAGGCTGAACTAATTGCTTTAGCTTCAGCTAGTGAGGAAGCGAATTGGTTAAGAGATTTATTGTTTTAAATTTCTTATTTTAAAAACCAATTCCTCCTATTTTTATTCATTGTGATAGCACTGCTGCAATTGGTAGAGTTCAAACCGTTATTACAACGGTAAATCCAGACCTATAAGGAGGAAACAAAGTAATGTAAGATCGTATTTGACAAATGGTACCATTAATGTTGATGATGACCAAATCTTGTGATAATCTTGCAGATCCTCTTACGAAGGCCTTAACAAGAGAAAATGTCTGGAGCACATCGAGGGGGATGAGATTGAAGCCTACAAATCCTTGAGTCATATATGAGGAAACCCAACCTGGGGACTAGAGATCCTATAACCAGGTTCAAAGGGAAAAACTAATCATATGATGACTTGTTGTGAAAAATGCACTATTTTTTCCCCTCCCTATGATGTGAGTGCATTATATCCTGTAGTTTGTGAAGGTTGAGTTGATAAAACTCTTAATGAATATCTGTAGCCCGTATGGGTGGAGTGTTAATCTTACAGGAGCACTCTCGACAGATTTCACCTATGTGATGTGTGGAAGTAGGTCGCTTCCTATGAGAATGGGGCTTATTCTCAAATGCACTCATGAAACCGGGATAGCACATGGCCATAACGTGCTGGCTGTTAAAGCTCATGTCAACACCTTGATTATTATGTGTGAGCAGTGATATTTTATTTCCCTTAAGCAGTCATAATTCAAGTCTGAGACCACTACGACTCTGGAGTAAAAGTTACTGTTTCACTAAGTGGAGGTTCAATGCAGAGCACACCTTCATTATGCATAGTAGTCTTCCTTCAACTGATATACTCTCTTATCTAAATATTAAAATGAGTGGGGGATTGTTAGGTTATTAGCATTTTAATATTAATATTTAACATATTAAATTGCTTTATTTTGGAGTTATAAGAATGACCATTGGTAGGCATTTGTGTTTTAAACTACCAATTTAATCATGTTATTAATCTTTGACTTGGTAGCCATGTAATGCCATTACTTTTTGCTTTATTGGTTGAATTCATTGTAGAGATAAAACCATTCCAATAAACATTTGAATGGATAACTTCTACATCATCCATTAGCATTGGTTGTCCATCACTTTATTTCATTCTTAATTCCTCCATTACTCTATGTAGCCTATGTAACTTATGTAACTTCTATTGTAATCTATGAAACTTCTAAGACCATTATCTTCATTATTTACTACCTCCATTATCTTCATATTCATTGCTAGGAAGACTTCTTGTAGTATAAATAGTGGTGGTCTTCATTTGGTTTGAAACACACACAAAACATAAGAGAAAAACAAAGAGTGAAAGAGTTAGTCTAAAAGAGAGTTCTTATTAGTTGAAGGGAGGTGTTCTTTTTTGTGGAGCTTTGGACTCAACTCTTGTCCAGAGTTGTTGAGTTATACTTTGTGAAGGCTGTTGTATCCTGGAGGGACAAGTCAAAGAGGACTACTGCTGGACCGGTGAAAAACATTTGCTGCAGTGGGCTTGAATCTCCTTAAAGAGAGCGGGATATCCGTGCCTCAGCCTGAAGAGATTAATTTCTTCATTTTATTTTCAATTGTAATCTTGCAATTTTATTATCTTGTAAGTTTTTCACTAACAAAAGCTTTAAAGTTCAGCTAAAAAGTGAGATGAGATCTTTTCAGCTTTTGGGAGAATATAAATTACTTAGGAGGAAGAGAAAAAATCAACATCCATCTTTTTATAATCAAAGTACACAGAACCTTCTAAGGATTTAGAGTTTTTAGCAATTTGTAATTCAATCTGATGTAATTTTTTGCTTTGGGCATTCTGGGATTTAAAGTTTGGATCAACATTTTCACATACAAAATAATATTTTTGGTATAACGTTTTTAATTTCCATATGTGTGGATATACAAAGTCCTCTTCTAAGGGTGTGCAATTGAATTTTAACATTGATTAGAGTATTGAGTATTGTGGATTGCTCTATTTCTTATTAATTCTAATGAATTTCATCTTATTACCATGTTTGAATTTATAGTTTTGAGTTGCAAACCCAAACTTAGGACAGAACTTCATGTTTTTGCTTGGCAAAGATAATTGTGATTGATTGCATACTGACTTTAATCAGTGAATTTACTTGAAAAAAGAATTTAGGGTTCATAATTATTTGCTAGAATCACTTGAAAAAAGGATTCTTTATTAAGGACTTAGACTGTTTTGCCTGGTGTACATGGGAGGAAGCTTTCAAGTGATTTGGTGACAAATTAATTGTGATTGAAAAATACATTTTGTGACTTAGATTAATGAGCGAACACATCTACCCATACTCGAAATTTATATCCCATTGTGCACACTCCTGAATTCACTCTTATACTTATCGCTCTTAATTCACTTGATTTCGTTGACTAGTTATTAACTATACTCTTTCAATATGATAATTTGAAATTTATAAGATTTAGTTTATGTTAAACACTAATTTTATAAATCTACAAGGAATTAGCTCACAACTTAAAATTCTAACATAGAGCACATCATATGGAATTTGACCCCAACCTTGTTTGGCTTCTTTATGATTGACCCAAACAATTCGTAAGGTGTACATTTGAGCGTTATCAAGGCTCGCGTTGTTATCTCTACTCTTATGACAACAATGACCAGGTATCAATTCCACTAGGGTTTACACAGGTGACATCATGGTGTATAGAAACTATGAGTTATCGGGTTGTGCATACTACATCCTCTCAATCTCCTCCATAAACCTTGTTTATCAACTAGCTGGGGCGAGATTTCTACTGTATTCGATGTTACACCAATTACCCTTAAATCTTGAGCCAAATCTGAGGCACGTGGGAGTACTTAAGTATTGATAATAACCTTTCTATAATGACATAATAGCTACTCCTTCCGTTTCAAAAAGAATGACTTCGTTTCTTTTTTTTTTAGTCTGTTTAAAAAAGAATGACCTCTTTCTTTTTTGGCTAACAACTTTCCACATGACATGTTTAAGGCCACAAGATTTAAGGACAATTTTATACATTTGACATAATTTTAATTTAGGACCACATGATCAAAAGTATTCTTGATTTTCTTAAATCTATGTCAAGTCAAACTAGATCATTCTTTGTGAAACGGAGGGAGTATTTTTTTTTTCCTAATATCCATAACTTGTTTGATCTTCAAGTTAGGCCTAACATGAGAGAACAAGGCATCTTATCTTTTTTTGATAAACAAAGCGACTTAGTATATTATATTAATATGCTTCATTACAAGGTAGTGGTAGAATTGTATGGCTGCTAGTAATATTCAGGGATGGGGTTATGGGTTGGTTATAGTATACACTTATACTAGTTGGCTTAGTAAGCCTAGCAAAAGAAATTCCCTCTTTGTCTACATCCAGCTTCTTCAATGGAACAGCAAATAACAAAACGAACTTGTTGTTTTTTTTTAGCGTAATTCTCTCTTTAGCGAGAATATCTTCCACTTGATTCCCTTACCAATAGGTATGTTGCACCTGGGGTTCCCCAATTGCCAAAGTTGATCCATGCATGTAGTAAAAAAGAATGCACTATAAGACGGTTGATTATCCTTCAAGTATAGGACGATTTCTTCACAATCCATGTTGATTTCAATAGGTAGAAGATTGTATGTGATGGATAGATTAAGACCCTTAGTTAAAGCCAATAACATTGTTTGTTGAGGTTAGTTTGCCCATGTATCTCACTACACAGTTTCTTCTCCTGTCTCTAGTCACCCCTCTATGCCTCCTTCCTTGTTGTATCATTTGTTGATCCATTAGTATTTAGTTTGAATTTGATGATTGGGGGGTTCCATTTAACATAAAATGGAGTGGTCCTCTAGTAGTATAAGGTCCTTTATAGTGTCTGGCACTTCAAAGGATATATTATTTACTTACCATTCTCTCCAATGATTAAGGATATGACTAACTTTCCATTTTCCTTCGAGATTATTAACATGACCACAAATTAATTCCCTCAATGTTCTCTTATTTGGAAGCCATCTATCGTACCACAGAGATATATATGATCCATCACTTCTACAAACATGGTATAATGATGTAAGGGGACATGGGATCCCATTGTTTAATACCCCTCAAGGGTTCAAATAGTGTGTACAATCCCCATAGGTAGTACGCTAGTTGAAGATACACAAGACATGAGCAAGTTGATCAGTTTAGATGGTAGTTTAAAGGCATCTCATTTTGACTTGTAATACACTACTCCATTACTAAGATTTATGAGTACAAACAATGCAAGTTTTCCTTACTATTTCTTCATCTAGTTCTCACTCATTACCATTTCAATTTCTTATTCTTGTTCTTAACATAGTAAACAAAAATCATGTTTCATCAACTGAGCCGGAAAAAATAAAGTAGTTTGAACAATCCTAATATACTTATCCTTTTAACCCCTATTTAATCACAAATTTAACTATTATCATAAACCACATGTTTTGCATTATACAATTTCAAATATAACATTCAATATATGTGGATAAACGGTCCCTTAATCTACAAACTTAGGAAAGTTAAAAAAATAAAAAATAAAATGCAACTATCAGAACCTATATTGCTTTAATTTTAAGTAGCTTTTATGAAAAAGTTAAAGTTAGATTTTTTTTTGTATATGATAGATTGTTCTAGTAATTTTTTAGAATAGTGTAGGATAATTATCATATTATATTATAAGTGGGAAGCCTCTATGTCGAAAGTTAAATTACAAAAATGTCCTTATAATATCATAATATTTATGAGCAAAAATGTAAATGTACATTATTTCTAAATAAAAACTATTGTATTTTCTATTAAACACTATTGTTATTACATACTTGTGTACAAAAATATAAATACGCATTGATTATAATAAAAAATTAATATTCTAAAAATAAAGAACTTGTCATCTATGATATGAATCAATCTAGGTACAATGAACATTTGTAATTAAAAGACAAAAGGAAATCAAAAGTTTTGTAACAGTTAAAATGACCCTAAAGTGTACCTCATTTACTCCTGCCGGGCAAAGATATACAATTTTTCAGATGAATTATATTCATAACACTATATTAAATGCTAAGTAATTGCTTCAGAAAATACTTACAATGGAAGCTTGCAATCGTTGGACTTTCAATTTTCTTCTGTTATAATTAGCACAAACTAATGATGAATTCTATACTTGGTAAATTAATTAAATTTATCTTATAATATATATTATATTATATTTAAAATGGGAAGCTTTTTTGTGCAAAGTCGGACTTTTCAAATTACCCATCAAAAATTAATATTTTATACTCTTTAAGGATGAAATTAGTCCTATAACATTAATAAAAATATATTAATTAAATTTCTTTGAATTAGTAATGTTGCTTCAATTTTTTAAACAACTTAATATATTATTTATGTGAAGTCTTTATAACTTCAAAACTCAAAAGTTATGCTTTTCAAATTCCTATACCTTTAATTCATTTCCGCATCTTCTTTTTTCAAAATTTTTTTTTAATAATTATTAAAAAAAGCTAATCATATTCTATCTTATTTAATAAATTTCATTAATTATTAATTAATAATATATTTAATTTCTTATCAGTTATAAATATTATATATTTTCATATTAACTTCAATTGTATTTGTCTTCTCAGAGCTTCTCTAAAGTTGCATTATATTATAAAAATTCAAAACTTAAAAGAAAAAATAATCAAATTGCCAAGAGTTTTTTCTCTTTATAAGTTTCTCCAACTCTTTCACCCCTTCCTTTCTTAGGCAATCTATTTAGTTATTTGACGTGTTTGTAGTTATATCTCCTTTGTATAGACTATTCGTTTTGNTAATGATGAATTCTATACTTGGTAAATTAATTAAATTTATCTTATAATATATATTATATTATATTTAAAATGGGAAGCTTTTTTGTGCAAAGTCGGACTTTTCAAATTACCCATCAAAAATTAATATTTTATACTCTTTAAGGATGAAATTAGTCCTATAACATTAATAAAAATATATTAATTAAATTTCTTTGAATTAGTAATGTTGCTTCAATTTTTTAAACAACTTAATATATTATTTATGTGAAGTCTTTATAACTTCAAAACTCAAAAGTTATGCTTTTCAAATTCCTATACCTTTAATTCATTTCCGCATCTTCTTTTTTCAAAATTTTTTTTTAATAATTATTAAAAAAAGCTAATCATATTCTATCTTATTTAATAAATTTCATTAAATATTAACTAATAATATATTTAATTTCTTATCAGTTATAAATATTATATATTTTCATATTAACTTCAATTGTATTTGTCTTCTCAGAGCTTCTCTAAAGTTGCATTATATTATAAAAATTCAAAACTTAAAAGAAAAAATAATCAAATTGCCAAGAGTTTTTTCTCTTTATAAGTTTCTCCAACTCTTTCACCCCTTCCTTTCTTAGGCAATCTATTTAGTTATTTGACGTGTTTGTAGTTATATCTCCTTTGTATAGACTATTCGTTTTGTAAGAATTTATTTGTTGCAATTAATCGTTGCTCTGATAATATGTTTGTTGTACTTTAAAATTGTCAATATCACTATTTATTGTTGTTTTTGTTTGACTTTATGTGTTTTTTCTTCTATTTCTTATCGACAAACTCTAACAATCTATTTGATTTTCTTCCTTCCACAGATTTACGATTAATTTCTATCTATATGGTTGAACTTTGAATCTCTTCACGGCTTGCAAGAATGATGAGGAAGATGGTAAGTTAATTATCAGTTTCTCTATATTTTCACAACTTTTTACCATATAAATTATTCTTGCTAGATTGTGTTGATTAATATATCGATGTAAAGAGCTTGAAGTAAGAATGCAAAAGAAAAAGGACAAAAAATACATAGTAAAATATTGTATATGAAATAGAGAATGCATTGAATTCATATATTTTCATTAATTAATATGTGGTAAGATGGATAAAGAATGATTAAATATCATTCGAACCCATCAAAACAAGGTGTGGCTCAATAATTTTTCTAATAACAAATATATATTTTTTTTTACAGCACTGTAATCCTTATACTTATTTCTTATATATAATAAATGATTAAAATGTGATTGATAAATATCTAATTAATTAAATATTAAACAGCCAAAGTTGAGAAGTTGAATGAACCGTCATTTTGCCCTTCAATCTAAAACAATTCTTATAATTAAAAATGGGAAGATCAAAACCTCAAAGTTGGACATATACTATAGTTAAATATTATANAGTTGAATTATAAAAATGTCCTTATAATATCATAATATTTATGAGCAAAAATGTAAATGTACATTATTTCTAAATAAAAACTATTGTATTTTCTATTAAACAATATTGTTATTACATACTTGTGTACAAAAATATAAATACACATTGATTATAATAAAAAATTAATATTCTAAAAATAAAGAACTTGTCATCTATGATATGAATCAATCTAGGTACAATGAACATTTGTAATTAAAAGACAAAAGGAAATCAAAAGTTTTTAACAGTTAAAATGACCCTAAAGTGTACCTCATTTACTCCTGCCGGGCAAAGATATACAATTTTTCAGATGAATTATATTCATAACATTATATTAAATGCTAAGTAATTGCTTCAGAAAATACTTACAATGGAAGCTTGCAATCGTTGGACTTTCAATTTTCTTCTGTTATAATTAGCACAAACTAATGATGAATTCTATACTTGGTAAATTAATTAAATTTATCTTATAATATATATTATATTATANGCAACCATCAATTATCGAACCACTAAACCTGACTCCCTAATTGAATCTGGCTCTGATACCACTTGTTAGGACCGAAAATAAGCAGGTGTAAACGCGGAAGCTAGCTACGCAAACCTCAAAAGATCACGAGTAAGAAGACAACGAGAAATATATCAAAAGACACAAAGATTTAACGTGGTTCGGTCAATCGACCTACGTCCACAAAGGAGATGAGCAATCCACTATAAATATGAGAGTACAAAATACAGAGGGAAACAACCTCAACCAATTCACTCGGAATACATGGGAGGTTCACACAAGTGATAACGTATCAAGCTTGTGACCCACAAATTCTCCCTCTAACCAAAACTCTCAAAGCCCTTAAGACTACATTGTGAATGCTGATTAAGTTAGAAGGAACATGCCTCTATTTATAGAGTCCTAAACCTTTTCCTACAAGAAAAGGATTAGTCAATTTAAAAACCTTTTCCTAAAAGGAAAACCTATTTATGGTAAGAAATTTAGGGCAAATAAAACCCAACAATATTTTCACTAATTAATATGTGGTAAGATGGATAAAGAATGATTAAATATCATTCGAACCCATCAAAACAAGGTGTGACTCAATAATTTTTCTAATAACAAATATATATTTATTTTTTTACAGCACTGTAATCCTTATACTTATTTCTTATATATAAGAAATGATTAAAATGTGATTGATAAATATCTAATTAATTAAATATTAAACAGCCAAAGTTGAGAAGTTGAATGAACCGTCATTTTGGCCTTCAATCTAAAACAATTCTTATAATTAAAAATGGGAAGATCAAAACCTCAAAAATGGACATATACTATAGTTAAAAGTTGAATTACAAAAATGTCCTTATAATATCATAATATTTATGAGCAAAAATGTAAATGTACATTATTTCTAAATAAAAACTATTGTATTTTCTATTAAACACTATTGTTATTACATACTTGTGTACAAAAATATAAATACGCATTGATTATAATAAAAAATTAATATTCTAAAAATAAAGAACTTGTCATCTATGATATGAATCAATCTAGGTACAATGAACATTTGTAATTAAAAGACAAAAGGAAATCAAAAGTTTTGTAACAGTTAAAATGACCCTAAAGTGTACCTCATTTACTCCTGCCGGGCAAAGATATACAATTTTTCAGATGAATTATATTCATAACACTATATTAAATGCTAAGTAATTGCTTCAGAAAATACTTACAATGGAAGCTTGCAATCGTTGGACTTTCAATTTTCTTCTGTTATAATTAGCACAAACTAATGATGAATTCTATACTTGGTAAATTAATTAAATTTATCTTATAATATATATTATATTATATTTAAAATGGGAAGCTTTTTTGTGCAAAGTCGGACTTTTCAAATTACCCATCAAAAATTAATATTTTATACTCTTTAAGGATGAAATTAGTCCTATAACATTAATAAAAATATATTAATTAAATTTCTTTGAATTAGTAATGTTGCTTCAATTTTTTAAACAACTTAATATATTATTTATGTGAAGTCTTTATAACTTCAAAACTCAAAAGTTATGCTTTTCAAATTCCTATACCTTTAATTCATTTCCGCATCTTCTTTTTTCAAAATTTTTTTTTAATAATTATTAAAAAAAGCTAATCATATTCTATCTTATTTAATAAATTTCATTAATTATTAATTAATAATATATTTAATTTCTTATCAGTTATAAATATTATATATTTTCATATTAACTTCAATTGTATTTGTCTTCTCAGAGCTTCTCTAAAGTTGCATTATATTATAAAAATTCAAAACTTAAAAGAAAAAATAATCAAATTGCCAAGAGTTTTTTCTCTTTATAAGTTTCTCCAACTCTTTCACCCCTTCCTTTCTTAGGCAATCTATTTAGTTATTTGACGTGTTTGTAGTTATATCTCCTTTGTATAGACTATTCGTTTTGTAAGAATTTATTTGTTGCAATTAATCGTTGCTCCGATAATATGTTTGTTGTACTTTTAAATTGTCAATATCACTATTTATTGTTGATTTTTGTTTGACTTTATGTGTTTTTTCTTCTTTTTCTTATCGACAAACTCTAACAATCTATTTGATTTTCTTCCTTCCACATATTTACGATTAATTTCTATCTATATGGTTGAACTTTGAAGCTCTTCACGGCTTGCAAGAATGATGAGGGAGATGGTAAGTTAATTATCAGTTTCTCTATATTTTCACAACTTTTTACCATATAAATTATTCTTGCTAGATTGTGTTGATTAATATATCGATGTAAAGAGCTTGAAGTAAGAATGCAAAAGAAAAAGGACAAAAAATACATAGTAAAATATTGTATATGAAATAGAGAATGCATTGAATTCATATATTTTCATTAATTAATATGTGGTAAGATGGATAAAGAATGATTAAATATCATTCGAACCCATCAAAACAAGGTGTGACTCAATAATTTTTCTTATAACAAATATATATTTATTTTTTTACAGCACTGTAATCCTTATACTTATTTCTTATATATAATAAATGATTAAAATGTGATTGATAAATATCTAATTAATTAAATATTAAACAGCCAAAGTTGAGAAGTTGAATGAACCGTCATTTTGCCCTTCAATCTAAAACAATTCTTATAATTAAAAATGGGAAGATCAAAACCTCAAAGTTGGACATATACTATAGTTAAATATTATATTAATTAAATAATAAGTAATAGTTGTAATTCCTTTTTCTTCCTGTTAATATTAATTAAACGATAAGTTAGTTGTACTTTTCTTCTCTGCATGTTATTTAATTTTCTGCTCCTTAAATTTTTAATTTGATAATTAGTTGAATTTTTATTTTAATGCTTCTCATAATGCTTACTTTAATTCTCCATTGGATTATTATTGTCTCTATATCAAATTGAATGTTAAAAATATATGGTTATATATAAAATTGGAATTATCACTACAAATTTTCAGATGAATTAAAATTATATATAATTTTTTAGTTTTAATTTCTAACAATATCTCAACAGTTTTATTTGTAGATTAGTACGTTTTCAGGTTGATGCATCATTTATTTTAATTATAATAATGGTTAAATAATGAATTAGGAGAATAATTCAGACTTTCAGAGTTTTTAATTTATTAATGTAGTCTTATTAACTACTAGACAATGGCTCCTATTAAATATTTAAAGGAAAAAATATTTAAGAATAAATAGTAACATGTAATCACTACATGATAATATCATGGCAAATTATTTAAACTATTTGTCATTGATATGCACTTCAAAACTCAATGTAAAACTGAATTTTCATATTAATATTTGCATGTTTGCCTTCTTAATAAAGCTTTCACTAAATATATACTTTAGCACTTTATCATCCCATTACATTTTCTTCAATTACAGAATCTGATAGTTACAATTCACTTATTTTGATATAATAAAATACGAAAAATGAAATGTTGTAAAAATAATTAATTATAATATTAGTAAAAGATCTTTAAAAAGTTTTCATTTCTCCATCAGATGCAAAATATAACAAAATAAAATATTACAGAGTTATTGTAAAAATATTGTTTAAAAGTGCAAGTCAATTTCTAGGTCTAATTTTTATTCATTATGTGTATTAATACTATACGCCTTCACTATGTCCTCATTAATCTTTCACACTTGAATAATCTTTTTCACATTCTCAAGAAATTAATGTCATATTTTAAAACACTACTTAATTTTACTTAATCATATCCTATAAATGGTGTCATTGTATACATTATGAAGAGACTTTGGCCAAAAAAAAAATTCATCTCTAACTATCACTATATATTTCTGTTGGTTTCATCTTTCAGTATTATTAGTTTTAGCTTCATTTTATAACACTAAGCATTTTATTACTCATATATTCTTTTGTTGCTTACAAAAATAAAATATATTGTGTGCAAATTCTTACTACTTCTAATGGAGCTTGCAATGATAGAAGACATGTTGGATTCTTCAAGGAGACTGAAATCAATCTTTTGACGATCGAGTTGGAATGTTCACAACTTAATTAGTAAACACAATCAGTTTTATATCTATGAAGTTAGGCTTATATAAATTTCATATAATAGTAGGGATCAAACGTGCAACGCACGTTTCCAAGACTAGTTTTTAAAAATATATCTAGATATCTAGAAGATAAAGTTCACTAGAATTTTCTTTATAGAAGTATCCAAAAAAATTTCTAGAACCATCTATGAACAAGTATAAATATGGGTGGTCTTGTACATTTGTAAGCAACCCAAGAATAACCCAAGACAACCAAGAAGAACCCAAGAGAACCGAAGAACAACTCAAATAAAAGAGTCTTCTTCCATAAACAAGTTTTTCTTTCTAGTTTCCTCTTCTTTAGTTGAAACTTCTCATCTTAATTAGAGATCTTGGGCTAGAAGAAGGTTCTCCAATTATATTTTTCTTCTGTTATTCTCTACATGTTATCAGAGACATAGCTGTAGATTGGCTTGCGGGTGTTATTTCAAGATCGGGTTGGTGGTAGATCCGACTAGTTTGTGTAGATGCATTTTAGCGGTCGTGTTAATGGATTGGGGATGGAGTTGTTGAATCAGTCCAATTACAAGGTATGAAAGACATGTATGGAATCATACCTTGTGAGAGAGGTTTTGTGGGATGTTGTTAGTGGGAATAACACAAGTCCTCCTGCCGAGGGACCAGAAATAGCAGTGCATACAAGAAGTGGAAGCAGGTTAATGCTAAGGCGGAGTTTATACTGAAGAGGACAATCTCTTCCGATTTATTTGATCATATTATAAGGTGTAAATCAACTCATGAAATAAGAAGGACCCTCGAGTGTTTGTTCATTAAGAAGAATGAAGCTCGGTTGCAAATACTAGAGACTGAATTAGCTAACACCACTCAAGGTAATCTTTCTAGCGTCAAGTATTTTTAAAGATTAAGAACTTATGTTCAGAGATATGCTTATTGAATCCAGAGGAGGCTATTTTTGAAGCACGAATGAGAAGAATAGTCATTCGTGATTTGAAACCTAAATATATTTCATTTGTGACTTCGAATCAAGGATGGTCTCAACATCCATCCTTGGAGGAGTTTGAAAACTTGTTGTCGTCACAGGAACTACTAGTTAAACAATTGGTTGGTGTATTTGTCAAGGATGGAGAATGATATGCTCTTGTAGACAAAAATATGAACATCAAAGAAAAATTAAGAGATATGTCACACTCTCAATTCTCTGGGCTTGGCAAGAATTGGAAGAGCCTTCTAACTATTATGGTAAGAAGCCTCTAGAATGTTATCCTTATGGTGAAGTAGGGCACATAAAAAGATATTGCCGAGCCAAATATGACTCAAAAAGTTGTTGAAGAAGAAGAGTGGGAAAATTATTTAGTAGCTGAGGCTCAAGTAATATATGTCATGATTTCCATCAATCTTGAAAAAGATTGGATTGAGGATCTAAAATATAATATAGTCGATCACGTGGAGAAGCAAAAAACGGATGTTGTCGACATGAAGCAAGAAACTTTTGAGGATGTTCCCATTGGTAACAGGGTAATTGAAGAAATAAAAAAAAGATCTTTAACATGCAGTATTTGAAACTACATGTGCTAATGACGACCTTTACAAAGAAAGCTTTGAGGAATATGTATTGGAGGCGGAAGTATATGGTCAATCATCTGCAATATCAATGTCAACTAATCAGAGGCGGACCCACATGGTGTCCGCCGGGTGCTCGAGCACCCATTAACTTCGTTACGGAATATATCTATCTATGTAGAAATTGATAGGTATTTGTATAAAACTAACATAGAGCACCCAATGAATAAATGATTTAGTTGGCCCAATGGCTCCTGGATGGGTACTTAAGACTTTTTTAGTGTTGTTGTACGAAGGTTCGAATCTCACTGTTAACACATATTTTTTATATTTTCACTTTAGAGCACCCACAACCTTAAATTCCTAGATCCGCCACTGCAACTAATGACTTAGAGCAAATTCTGAAAGTAGATATCAAATAGAGGAAGATGATGATACCAAAATATCTATTGATGTGATGAAATAAGAGAATATGGCACTGGATCCTATGTTGGTGTTGAGACTTCACTAAAATTGGTAGTGTTTCTCTGAATGATATAACTATCGGGAAGTCAAGAGAATGGGGGAGTTTGAGAACTCAACAAGGAGGTAATGTGCATGGATCAAAATGTTAACGAAGAATCTTCATCATTTGAAGAACCAACAGGACTTCGGAAGAAATTGTTGAGATCTCCACCAAGACATGGCACAAAGCTTCACTGTGTGGGATAGTTTTCAAAAAATCACTTTAAGGGGGAGTGTGAAAAAGTTTAAGTTAATTTTTTGAGAATATGATAGATTGTTCTAGTTAGGGATGGGTTTACATGACCGAGTTAGTTCAGGTTTTTCAAATATCAAACCAAATCATTTGTGTTGAATTTTTGAATTTATAAATCAAAGCAAACCAACAAAACTCGGGTTTTCAATTTTGGTTTTGTCGGATTTTTGTGAGTTTTTCGGATTTTCGGGTTTTTTTTGAGTTTTCCGATAAAGTATTCATTCAAACATATTATTTACTTGTACTTCAAATATTTCATTAGTCCTACCAAAATGCAACTATCTAAGTTATTTCTTAAGAAAATAACTCAAATATGATATGATTAATGATACTAAAATATCCAACAAAAAAAAAACAATAAAATTGTGTAAAACAAATATTGCAATTAATATGTCATAATGAAATTGATCATAATTTAAAAGTACTAAATCATGCTAAAATAAATTTAATAAGTATTAGTTACATGATTAAATATTAAAAGAAAGTAAAATTAAATCATGTATTTTAATTATCTAAATCTACGTAAAACTAAAAAATAAATAATCAATATTATTGTCATTCTTAGTGTTGAATTGAGTTTCCTTTTACACTATTATTAATTTCATTAATATTTAAACTTTACTATAATTACCAACATGTATGGACTATAATCTTTATTGATCATTAAGAATTCTAACTTTCAAAATATGAGATAAATATAGGGATAATGCCCAAGTACCCCCTCAACCTATGCCTGAAATCTCAGAGACACACTTATACTATACTAAGGTCCTATTACCCCCCTGAACTTATTTTATTAATAATTTTTTACCCCTTTTCGACCTACGTGGCACTATATTGTGGGCCCAATGATGGTTGACTTTTTTTAAAAAACTAGTACCACGTAGGCTAAAAAGGGGTAGAAAATTACTTATAAAATAAGTTTAGGGGGGTAATAGGACCTTAGTATAGTATAAGTGTGTCTCTGGGATTTCAGACTTAGGTTGAGGGGTACTTGTGCATTTTCCCGTAAATATATTAAAAGATAAAAAAATATGAAAACGTATAAGTAATATTTAAAAATTATGTCAAAGTAAGTATTTTTAAGTATAAACTAAAATTTTAAAATTATATATAATGTCGAGTTGGTTTGGTTTCGGGTTTATTTTTAGTTGAAACCAAACCAAATATAGTCAGGTTTTTTCCAAAAACATCAAACCAAGTCAAACCAAACCACTAGTCGGGTTTTTTTTATTTGACTTGGTTTACGATTTGATTTGGTTTTCGGTTTGATTTTGTACAACCCTAGTTCTAGTAATGTGTCTAGAATAGTGTAGGATAATATTTAGGATAATATCTTTAAAAATATCTAGATATCTAGAAGATAAAGTTCACTAGAGTTTTCTTTATAAAAGTATCTAGATGAATTTCTAAAACTTCCATGAACAAGTATAAATATGGATGATCTTGTACATTTGTAAGCAACCCAAGAATGACCCAAGACAGCCAAGAACAACCTAAGAACAACTCAAATAAAAGAGTCTTCTTCCATAAACTTCTTCTTTCTAACTAGCTTCCTCTTCCTTAGTTGAATCCTCTAATCTTAATTAACGATATATCTTGGGCTAGCAGAAGGTTCCCGATTATATTTTTCTTCTGCTTTTCTCTACAACTTTAATTAGCATGGTAAGGAAATCCCCTCCTCCCCTCATGGACTAGCTTTTGGGGTGTGAATTAGGCTCAAGATTTAATTTTACATAGTATCAGAGCATGTCCAAACTTACCCGGTGTTAGGCCCCCAACTTAAATTACTCACACTCCAAATGTCCAACTTTGAGCGTGAGTGGGGTGTTGAAGATTGTAATTAAAAGTCTTACATCGACGGTTCATCAGATGAATGCTCTCCTTATGTGGAGTTAGACACTAACTTTTGGAGTATAAGGTAGTTTTAAGAACTAAACTTTCACGCATAGTATAAGTGACTAGGGGACAAGCGATGCTAACAGTCAAATCCATGAATAAGCGCATGTAGCATATGATAAATTACTGTGCTAAGCATACTAATATCTGAATTTGCCTCATATATATCCTTCACTAGCTAACTGTCCCAACTAATTATCAACTCGGATATTACCATGTGCATGAGGCAATGTGAGCCTTAAACCTACTTCAAGATTATCCAATTTGTTAAATGTGTAGGACCCAAACAATACTCCCTTTTTTAACTTCATGTTCATGCATAGTATCCAATAGACAAGGCAATTTTTGGTCAAAAGGGACTCAAAGTGAAAAGGATATTGATGTTTGAGTGGGAAGAAGAAACAAAGAGTCACTGTATATATGAAGGTTCATTAGCTGGTATTATAATACTATACTCCCTGCGTTTCAAAAAAGAATAGTTTAGTTTGATTTGACAGAGAATTTAAGAAAATAAAAAAGATTTTTCAATCTTATAGTTCTAGAATAAAGTTATGTCACATGTATTAAATTGTTATTTAATCTTATAGCCTTAAACATTCCACGTGAAAAGTCGAAATTAAAAGTGTTGGTTACAAAAAAAGTTACTAAAAAGATCATTCTTTTTAAAAATCAAAGGAAGTAATATTCTAAAGAAATTTGGAGGATCGACACATTGGGTTGCCCCATACTCATGTGCCCTACGCCTTTAAACTTTTTTGTTACAATGCATCTGCCTAAAAACATTTGCATCTCAACATACACATTCCTTTTCAATAAAAGAGTGTTTTTTTAATAGAGATAAAAAAATTATTTGCAAGTCTTGTCACATAATTATTCAGTTTATGAATTGACAACATCCGTTGGATTTTATGTACCAATCATATTTTACAAGAAGTTTTGCCGACGTGGGTCACTCAAGTTTTGTTTGTGTCCCCAAAAAATTGATTTATTTTATTTTTTTATATTAGGATGAGACCAAATTTAAATTCATATTTAAAATTTTTAATAGTGTAAAGGCTAAAACATTTTTTAGCAAAGATTGCTTCATATTTAAAAAAAATCAGCCCTCATATTCAAAACTTCTGATTAAGAATTAAGAATGAATCATTAATATCCTTGAATTGACACTCAATTGTATCAAGACGTGTGATCTTATGGCATATATATGTCTTAATTTGTAAGTGTTCCTTAATTATTCCTACAATAGGATCTTTGTACAACTTGTTTGATCCCTATTCCCTACAAATTTTGGATTATTATTGGACGTGTAGACTTGTTATTTGGTTACTATACTTGGTATTGGAGTTGCAATAGTTACAGGCTTACAGCTTCACACAAAATTGGAAAAGGATATATTCCCTCCATTTTACTCTTCAATCGAATAATGAATGTACGCCACGTGTATAAATAAATGTGAGAGATCAAGATTATTTTTTTATACTTCTATAAATTAAAATTATTTATTTATTTATTTTTATCCTTAACAATATTTATGAAAATCTTGTTGAGAGTGTCATCTTTGAATGGATTATGCAGTGTGTGATTCAAATTTAGTGGAGGCTCCAATATGGACTCTAAATACCGAATGAAAAACTAAAAAAAAGGATTGTTTTGTTAATAATTCTTCAAGAGAAAAAATTGTTTCAACATCATATATGTTGTTTCTTCCCTCCCCCATAAATGTGGATTGAATCTTGTATTCTTGAAGTTGTGCAATGAAATCAATTTCAAAATTTCCTCAATTTTATTTATGTTTACTTTTGAGAATAATTTTAAAATTGAGAGTGTTAATACATATATATACTTTGGAATAATGTTATTCAGTATAATTTTTTAAAGAAATAACAAAAAAGAATATCTTGACCGTCTTATTAATTTTTACATGTGAAGCACATGTATTACACCAATGAGGAGTAATGAACAAAATAGTAACAAAGGATACTCTTTCCCAAGAAGATTGGGTTGCAAACTACATTAGTTCAAGATTAAATAAATTATGACAAAATTATTTAGTCAATGTACTTTGTTAGTAGATTTGATTTATTCATTAAAAACGGAATATACATGTTAAGATAATATACATTGCATTCGGTTTTGCTTTTAGAAAATAATAATTTTTAATATTTTTCAATTTAACCTTGTTTGTCTTTAAAAAATTGGAAGAAAAGGCTTTGGAAAAGGTCAAGTGTATCACTAGTATTTATGCGGGGATAATGTAATAATAATATCATAATTATGAATTATGAAAAAAAATCCTGCAATACATAAATTACTCAAAACGATGCTTGAGTAAAATTAGGCTTTAAAAAAAAGGTGTAAATCAGCCAACATCACCCATACACAGTTTTGCCAAGAAGATGTGTCTATTTGGTTGTATTGTGAGACTTGATACATGGATATGTGTCCAATTTTTCATGTGTACAAAAATTACAAATGTATAATACTATTGAGCAGAAAAGGAAAAATAGTTGAATGAATCTTTAGGTGTTGTAAGACAACTTGGGATAGCAGCCAAAAGTGCGGTCAATTAAAGGGTCAACTTGATTAGAACCCATCCCTTCACATCCTTCTTTCTTTAGCTTCTGCATCATGTTTGCTTCATATGCCTTTGCTCTCTGCAAGTCGAAAAATATCGATCTATACAATCAAATCACTTTTAAGATAAATTACAAGTTAATCTCTACATAAGTATGATCTAACTAATTCTTGTGTGAAAAAATACTCGCGAGTAATAACAAAATCGAAATTAAAACTATGTAAATTTGGAGTACCTGCATTGTCTCCAAAATGTCTCTCTGAATTGAAGTCATAATATGTGCTAGCTGCAGATAGCTTCATTGAGAGGAACTAAATCCAACAAATACAACAAGTCATTTTGTGTGTGTGTTTTGGTCAATCAGAAAACAAGTTGTGTTGGATCATTTAAACTCACCTCAACTTGATTTTGTAAAGATTGCACATAGTTAATTATTTCATCCAGCATTACTGCCATGCCCATAGACTGCAATTTGATTGAAATTTGAATGTTATTATGTTAAACTCAATGTTTTTTTAGTGTTAGGTACTCGCATTGGACCCAGTGGTGGAGCCAGGAACTTCACGAAGGGTGTCCAAAAAAAAAGGAGAAAAAATGTTGTTAGTGAGATTCAAACACATGAGCATTTAGGGCTCTTTCAAGACATCTAAAATTACTGGGCTAAAACACCTTATTTTGTCAAGGCTGTCCAAAATTTGTTATTTAATCACTTCGTGTATCATTTTACTTATAAATACGGTATTATTTTCTGGCGAAGGGTATCTAATTGGACGCCTTCACTATAGGGTAGCTACGCCCCTGATTGGAGCCCGACTTGTTGAATGCCTTGAATCGGACACGTTACAAACAGAAAGGACGGGGGTCTCGCTGCTCGGTCAGCGAGTCGGGGGGTCCAGGGGGGCGACGCGCCCCCTGGCCTGGGGGTCCGGGGGGGCGGAGACGCCCCCGGCCCGACGGTATACAATGTTGTTGTATTGGGCCCTTAATTATGTGTCAATTCTGTATGTTGGGCCCAAGCCTGTTAGGGCGTAGCTTAGCACTATATATAGACGCTATGGCAAACCCTATTCTGTAATTCTGTTCTTGCCTCTCCATAATAAAACTGCTCCCCCTTTTCCCGTGGACGTAGCCAATTTATTGGTGAACCACGTAAATCTGTTGTCTTATTTTTCGCGTTTATATTTTCTCGTATTATCTCGAATTCCGCATAACAAATCCGACTATATCTGGATTCACACTGTGTAGGGCTCCATTAGGAGGAAACTCTCCCTACCAAGGATAGATTCAAACCTGAGATATCTGGTTAAGATAGGAATAGCCACATCTACGACACCACATCCTAAACTTCAATTTGACATTGTATTGTAAAAAGAAAGATTACCTTGTAGCATCCTGGAACAATATCTTGTAAACACCTAAGTCTTTCATTAATTTTTCCTCTTCTAACCTAAATTACAAAAAAAGAAATACATTAGTCAATTTTTTAGTGCATATGTGAAAAAACAGGATATACTAAAAAGGGAGAGGAAATTACCCTTTCTGCTAAACTGTGACTACCAGTTGCTTGGCCTCTCTTGGCTCTTACATGCACTACTTGCCTTAGTTTCTCTTCTTCATTTTCATCCCTTTTTACTCTCTTTCCTCTTCCTTTGCCCTGTAAATTGTAATGTCAAAAATATGTACATATTAAGTGTGGAAAAGTTACATGGTTCAAAGAAAATTTAACTAAATTATACTCTATAAAATAAGATACTATATAGTACATAAGAATTCTTTAATTCTTTTGTTTGTTTGTTTGGTTTGTTGCTGGTTAATGTATTAATTATTCCATCTTCTACTCTATATAACATAGTACATAATTTTTTTTCATAATTTATACTTCATGTGTTTCATATTACTTGACTCATATTGACCTGATAGAAAATTTTTAATTAAAAATATATTTTAAAAATTAAACTTATTAATAATGTTTTGAAACTCTAAATTTGATTACTATTACTTTATGTAGTTATTTAATAATAAAGCTATCTTGATTTGCTCAAAGTACAAGTAAAATAAAATATTTATTTTTGATATAGAATCAAGTAAAATGAACAGGATTAAGTGTGCAGGATTTTACACATGTTGTAACCAAACACTCTATAGCAACTAAAATGCTACCAAACATGGTACAAGTTTGATGCCGACTCTAATGCATGAATAATTCACCTCCTAACGAGTAACGAACCAATCCCTTACTACATAGAAAGTAGAAAGAGTTGAAGATTAACTTACGGTTTTTCTTCTTGAAGAAATTGCAGGGGATGAGTAAGCAGAGCTACTTTCTGGGGTTTCAATTGTTTTCCTTTTCTTGCTTTCATTTATATCATTTCTAGTTGGTACTGGAAGGTTGAACATATCTTGTTGGAAATTTTCTGTTAAATATACAGGGAAGTCAGAGGTTTGGTTGAAAAAATGTTCATCAGAGTGCTTATGAAAATTGAAATTAGACATTTCCAGTGAAATGGTATTCAAGTAATTTTCTTCTGGAAATTGGTTATGAAAATTCAAATTTGTGTCAGTGTTAAATACAGAGGATGGTGGAATAATGATTTGCATATCTGGATTGAAATAATGATGAGCCATGACAACTTCTTGTATATTATAAAAAATAATATATGTTGGTTGTTAATTGTATGTTTTTTTTTTTTATATGTTAAGAGAAGTAGTGTCTGTCAAATATATTTATAGAGCATGGGCAAAATGTGAGTTTTTTCAAATTTGTTTTTTTTTTTAAAAAAAAATTAAGAATGCAATAGTGAAGCATTTTGAGGGATCCAGCCAATTGGAGGTTTGGGATTCTGTCCCCATATGGACCATATTCAGGAGATGTACACAATTTCATGGGACCCTGCAGTAGAAGTTGGCTTTAAATGAGCTAAATTACCATATTTCATTCGTTTTAAAAAGAATAATTTATTTTAATTTGACATAAAGTTTAAGATAATAAAGAAAAAATTATTTATTTTTGTGATCCTAAATTATAGTTATGCCAAATTTATCAAAATGTTATTTAACCTTGTAGTTTTCGGTGCGCTCATGAAATTATTAACTTTCAATCAAATAAATAGCGCTTTGACTATCACCTTTTAGCGTTGATTCCAGCTGAACCAAATTCAATTTTGCCACCAAACCTTTCAACCAAATAGCTTCTTTAACTTCCTCTATCACTGTCATATATTATGCCTCTATTGTAGACAAAGCGACTATCGACCGTAAAATCGATTTTCAATTAACGACAATGCCAACAAGAGTAAAGATGTATTCGATTGTGAACCTCCTTCTATCAAGATCCCCGGCATAGTCAGAATTTACATAACCGAGAGCCAAAATACTTTCAGTTTTTGAAAGATCAGGCCAATATCAAAAGCTCTTGTGAGATATCTCAATATCTACTTGACAACTTTTCAATACTTTTTTCGTGTGTTTGTCATGTACTTGCTTACCACACTTCTAGATTGAAAAATATCTAGACTTGTGCATACCATAGCATACATAATGCTACCAATTGCGCTAGCACAAAGAACTTTTGATATGTGCTCCACCCCATTCACAGACTAAGACATTGGTAACTCTGAAAGCTTGAATTGATCAGAAGCTAATAATATACTTATAGGCTTGTTCATATATGCATACTGAATCTCTTAAGAACCTTTTCCAACGTACCTCTTTGGAGAAAGATGTAATACACCGTCTTCTTTTGAAATTTTCATTTCAAGGATTTTCTTTGCAGCTTCAAGTCTTTCATGTCAAATTTCTTGCTCAACAGTTTCTTCAAAATATTTACCTTTATGATGTTGTTAGCAGCAATAAGCATACCATCAACATACAACAATCAATACATCATAAAGTTATCAAAAATCTTCTTATGATACACACAACTATCAAATGTAATCCTCGAGAATTCATGTGTAATCATAAATGCATCAAACATTTTCTACCACCATCTATATGATTGCTTCGAACTATACAAGGACTTCTTCAATTGGCATACATAATCTTTTGTTTCAGCTAGGAAATCTTCATACTAATCCATGTAGACTATCTTTTCTGAATTACCATATAAGAAAGCAATTTTGACATCGAGTTGTTAAAGCTCCAAATCGAATTCTGCAACTAATGCTAGTAGCAAGAAAATTTAGCTATGTTTCACGACTGGAGAGAACTCATTATAGTCAATTTTCTCCTTCTGAAACTTTTTGCAACCAATCTCAACTTGAACCTAACATCTTTCACTTTTGGAATACCCTCTTTCATTTTGTAAGCTCAATTGCATCCAACTTTCCTTTTCCCCTTTGGCCTTTCAACGAACACATATGCCTCATTTTTATGAAGAGACTCTATCTCTTCCATCATAGTCAACCATTATTGTGCAAAATCCTTAATAACAATAAGTTTCATCAATATATGAATAGGAATTGAGATCCTTAATCTTTTCTTCTGCAACTTTGAACATATATGCATGCAATTAGATTCGCTTGTTCTAATAAGACGTTCTGATTTCTGTATCTACCTTTTGTTCCGTCCCCTTGCAATTGTGTATAGTTTATTGACAAGAAGTTATTCAACCACAGTAGCAACACATGAGGGAACACCGCCACCATAAGCATGTAAACCAAAAGGAAGAGTGGTAACGAGCCATCACACCTCAAAAAATCTTTGCAATTAGTTTTCTTATGAAATGATTTTAAATTGGACTGTGTAAAGCATGACCGCCATTCTTAAAATATGCTTGTCTATTCAGACAAAAAGATTTGCAGTAACAATCTACGAATCATAAACAAACAAACACAAACACAAAAAAGTAATAAAAATTTAAACAAAAAAGAAATCAATAATTCCTCACTGTTGAATCTAATCGCCCTATGATTAATCATATATTATTATAAGCATGAACCTCTTAACCCCAAAGTTGATTTACCATTTTAACCCTACAATATCATTTATATATTAATTTATTAAATATATTAGTTAAACCTATTAACCCTATATTAGTTAAACCTATTAATATTGATTATTATAAATTTAATTTCCTAACAGCCCTAATTTAATTTTTCAGAAACGGTCATCTGCTCCACTTCTCTTCTGACGGTTATGAAGTTTCATCATCTTCTTCCAAAACCTTTTCATCTACTCTCATCATCTGTATAAATGTCTCAAATCACATGTTATTGTCCATTAAATTGTTTCTCTTTTTTGTGCCTGGATGATATACAGGTAAATATTTTTGGATGAGGAACTTAGCTATTCTTTATCNTTAATTTTTCAGAAACGGTCATCTGCTCCACTTCTCTTCTGACGGTTATGAAGTTTCATCATCTTCTTCCAAAACCTTTTCATCTACTCTCATCATCTGTATAAATGTCTCAAATCACATGTTATTGTCCATTAAATTGTTTCTCTTTTTTGTGCCTGCATGATATACAGGTAAATATTTTTGGATGAGCAACTTAGCTATTCTTTATCATCAGCTCTGCCTTTTGATATGAAACTTTTTGCCTGCAGGGATTTGTTGACAGAGAAACTACTCTTATTGGAACATTGACAGTCCGTGAATTCCTCTACTACTCAGCATTGCTTCAGCTTCCTGGTTTTCTTTGTCAGAAAAGGAGTTTGGTGGACACCGCTGCATGAAAGGTCTTCGAAGTGGCGAGAGAAGGCGTGTCAGTATACAGGTAAATATTTTTGGTGCTCTGTTTTTGTTTCCTAATAGTTACAGTCAATTTTTGATGTTAATGCTTTGGTTTTGCTCTGTTTTGCTGGTAATTGCAAATATATGTACACCCTTAGCCTGAGGATAATCTGAAGGTAACTTCTGATGAACATGAAGTATCATGTTGGGAAAGTCTGTTTGTTGCACGAAGGAACGTGGATTGGACTATCTATATCGTTTTCTGTAATTTAAAGGTGAAAAAAGAAAAGCAAAAATCTACAGAGAAAAATAACGGGCACCTGCTACTTCAAAAAATATCATTCTGTTTTCATGTGTAATATGACGTCCCTGCTTGTTCATTTCTTTCTGTACGCCCAACTTCTTAACAAAGGAAGTTGCAACTGCAAGTGGATTGTCATAAGGTTCAGTGGAATTGCGAAACTTTTTATGAATGAGATGGAGGCCAAGTATTCGAGTTTTCACAAAGCAATTGTGCAATGGAGTTGTTGACAGTTCTGTTTTTTTTTTGTTTGTTTGTTTTAGGGAACAAAGAAGCAGTAGAAGAAGAGTTTGAGTCAATTCTCTATTCTGTTGCTCTTTTCAATCATTTTCGTGTTTTGGTTCTCCAAAACACATTCTGTCTCTTCATTATAATATGGCTTAATGTGATTTCGGAATTTTTATGATTATTAACAAAGAACAACAGCAGGAGTTAAAGACATTGAAGGACAGTTAAACTATGTTGAAAATCCTACATTCTACTGTACTATTCAACAGTATGTGTGTGTGTGTACTAATATGTGTAAAAATTAACATCGAACAAAGAATTAAACGTTGAAAGTCAACAAATCAAGGGGAAAAAATGAGTAAACCTTGAGGTTCAGATTGATCCTACCAAGGTTTTAGATCAGCAACTGAAAGTGCTCTGTCATAAACTGCATAGGCGTATGGATATACATATTATTTGAAAAACAAAGTGCTGACCTGATTCACAATGGTTGAGTTTGATTGCGTACTTGTAAGTTGTAATTAATGTCTCTCTGAAGCAGGTTGTTGCGCGTTCAAAATAATTGAACTTGGTGCTGCAACAGATTTGAGAGTAGGAATCAAATATATTCCGACGGAGTTTCTTTTAGATCCAAGGTAATTTCCTACTCTGCAACTTGAAAGTAAATAACACGAATTTGCGTAAGATTTTACATTTTTCACTTACTAAAGAAGTGAAGAATAAAGGCAATAAAATTTACAAGAGTTATGATTTGCTTACTGATCCTGCTTCAGGCGTTAAGCAGACATGCAAAAATAAACATGTAATGTGAACAGATCAAGTCAAGAGACACAAAAATGAGTTGGACGCCCGTTACCCCCTGTAATTGACCCCTAAGCTCGGGGGAATCGGAAACTATTGTATCTTTTCTAAAACAGCACTGTCCCTTGATTTCCACAATAATGTTTGCTTATGAAACCTTTTTTCACTTGGTTCTGGTCTCTTTCTGATTGCATTACAAAGGGGAACAAAAAGAAAAGCCCTAAGATGAGTCATCGAATTTCTTAGCCTGGAGAAAACTATCAGATAGCAAGCCAATGAGCTAATGATGACTAGCATTTTCTGGATGCCCTATAAATCAGTCTGTTCCAGGTAACCCCTGTGGTGTTAGATCAGAAAGGTGACCACATCCAGTTCCGATTTTCAACTAAATATTGCAAAAACCCGCAAATTTTTCACCCAAAATCAAATAAGTTGAATCATTTCAAGAAAATTAATCAATCTAGCTATACATAATGAATTCTTAGATGAGAACAAAAGGGGTTACCTGGAACAGAATGATAGCCACGAGCATAGTATTCAGAAGGTTCAAGTACTGATCCAGGTGGAGGAACTGGCAGAGGAAAACCAATTACTGGTTGAGGAGGTGGTTGAAAAGTACCATATTCAGCTACTTCTGGTGGTGCTGTTGGTATACAATGGTATGGCATGCTTTAGGATTTGGAAGCACTTTATAAATAACTCCATTTATCATCTTACATAGGGAAATATATTTTTTCATTTGATGGGATACTTTGCCTTGATTTGTAGAAACTAAATTTTGCACGTCTTCTTTAGTCTACATCTTAGGATATTGTAAAAATGGAAATTGGAGTCAGTTACTCCCTTTAATTTTGAAAAGCATGACTTTATCAGTGTTTAGGTTTTCATTTTTTGCCTGACTTTGGTTATGTCATGTTTTAGGACATTGATTCTAATTGTTCAGTGACTACAAAAGATCTTAGGTTTTGGCTTACTTAAACATTTATAGCTGCTGAAGCTGAATCATAATATTTGCATCCAGTTAAGATATTATAGAATAAAGTTATTATCATAACATGCAAACAGATTGTCCACCAAGGACTTTTNAGTTACAGATGACTTTATTTACCTTTGAACTGGTTTGACAACTCTAAACTTATCCCTGATTTAATGGCAGGTTGCTGAATCCATTCGAATTGTTTAGATCCAAGGTAATTTCCTACTCTGCAAATTGAAAGTAAATAACACGAATTTGCGTAAGATTGTACATGTTTCACTTACTAAAGAAGTGAAGAATAATGGCAATAAAATTTACAAGAGTTATGATTTGCTTGCTGATCCTGCTTCAGACGTTAAGCAGACATGCAAAAATAAACATGTAATGTGAACAGATCAAGTCAAGAGACACAAAAATGAGTTGGACGCCCGTTACCCCCCGTAATTGACCCCTAAGCTCGGGGGAATCGGAAACTATTGTATCTTTTCTAAAACAGCACTGTCCCTTGATTTCCACAATAATGTTTGCTTATGAAACCTTTTTTCACTTGGTTCTGGTCTCTTTCTGATTGCATTACAAAGGGGAACAAAAAGCAAAGCCCTAGGATGAGTCATCGAATTTCTTAGCCTAGAGAAAACTATCAGATAGCAAGCCAATGAGCTAATGATGACTAGCATTTTCTGGATGCCCTATAAATCAGTCTGTTCCAGGTAACCCCTGTGGTGTTAGATCAGAAAGGTGACCACATCCAGTTCCGATTTTCAACTAAATATTGCAAAAAGCCGCAAACTTTTCACCCAAAATAAAATAAGTTGAATCATTTCAAGAAAATTAATCAATCTAGCTATACATAATGAATTCTTAGATGAGAACAAAAGGGGTTACCTGGAACAGAATGATAGCCACGAGCATAGTATTCAGAAGGTTCAAGTACTGATCCAGGTGGAGGAACTGGCAGAGGAAAACCAATTACTGGTTGAGGANGTACTGGTTGAGGAGGTGGTTGAAAAGTACCATATTCAGCTACTTCTGGTGGTGCTGTTGGTATACAATGGTATGGCATGCTTTAGGATTTGGAAGCACTTTATCAATAACTCCATTTATCATCTTACATAGGGAAATATATTTTTTCATTTGATGGGATACTTTTCCTTGATTTGTAGAAACTAAATTTTGCACGTCTTCTTTAGTCTACATCTTAGGATATTGTAAA
>NC_028648.1:42244235-42246584 GCF_001406875.1 Solanum pennellii | reverse complement strand
TCACATAGAATGATATTACTTACCATAGCTCACACGTGCAACGCACGTGTCCCTGACTAGTAAAAGAAAATATCACCATGAAAGTAGCCAATGCCTATATATGAGGAGAGATATTTTTTTTCAAAAATTTATAATCAAATAGTTAAAATTTATTTTTATAATATTAAGGTTCAAAATGTCAACATCAGCGCTTATAAAGGCCATTTACAAACTTAAACCCAAAATCCTAATGCTGTCATATTTGGGATAGTGCCGATAAAATGAGCTCATATTTTGGTAACTTACCCAAATCTTTCAAATTTAATTGATTGGGTGAGTTACTTTATGGGTTGATACCTATATTTAATGGGTATTATCCCATAAAAAATATGGGTAAAATATGGATTAGCCAAATGAGTTAAGTATTTAACTTCTATTCACTCAAAATTCATGATATTACCAATTATATTGTAACTTCTCTTCCTTTTTATATTCTTCTATAAAAACTAATCATTTTTCTCTATAATTGAAAATGTGAAGTCTTTGGCCCTTCAAAAATATCTATTTTAAATGTACATTTTCTCTATTAATTATAATTATATTTTTTATTTATTTAATTCTATATTAGATATTAAATAATAGTGTACAATAAGCAAATCATGTACTAGTATTGACATTGCTTAAAGTGCATTAAACATGGTTTAGGGTGTGTTGGTATGAAGGAAAAGGAAAACATTTTCACCCCTTCCATCGACCTTCCCTTCCCCCTCCTCTAAAAAAAATAAGTTTATTTTTAAATAATATTTTGAACTTCAAAAGTTTATTTTTTCACTCCTACCCTCGATCCCCCATCCCTAAAAAAAAGAAGTTTTTTTTTAAAAAAATTTGAACTCCAAAATTTTATTTTTTTTCATCCCTATCGCCCCCTCCCCCCGAAAAAAAAATTTAAGTTTGTTTTTAAAAGTATTTTCAACTTCAAAAAATTTTTCACCCCTACCCTCAACCCCCCCCCCCCCCTCCTCTCAAACTTCGAAAAAAAGTATAAGCTTTTTTTTTAATTTTATGATACAATAAAACTAAATGAAGCATTTTCAACATATTTCATCTAAAAAAAGTAAAATATTTTATCCATGTTGAATTATTAAGTAGAGTGTTAATTACTCATGAAAATATGGGTGAACTTTTATAAAATGAGATAAAAATACGATAATACTAAACAAGAAATAGAAAACAAATGTTAATAAGAAGTATAGCTTAGAGAGTATTCTTTTATCTCCTTTTGTTGTGTATTTTACAAGGGTGAAGACTACCCTTTTATAGGATGTTCAAACCATCCTGTTATATATTAAATAATACGTTACTATAATATTTAATTAACACAACTAATGGATACATTACGTTAGGGTAGATTAAGAGAAACATCCACACAATTAAGTGGATTAGTAACACTCTCCCATGGATGTTTATAAAAAATGCGTCTCGTTAAAACCTTACTAGGAAAAATTCTGTGAAAAAGCCCAGTGAAGGAAAAAGTGTACACACATCTTGTAATACGCCTTGAGTTTTGCCTCATTAAAAACCTTACCAGGAAAACCCAATGGGACAAAATCTTGGCTAAGGGAAAAAAAGTACAACGCGTATTTACTCCCCCTGATGAAAAACTTATTTGATATTTTGGAGACGACGTTAGGGTAGATTAACTGATACATTACGTTAGGGTAGATTAAGAGAAACATCCACACAATTAAGTGGATTAGTAACACTCTCCCATGGATGTTTATAAAAAATGTGTCTCCTTAAAACCTTACTAGGAAAAATCCTGTGAAAAAAGCCCAGTGAAGGAAAAAGAGTACACACATCTTGTAATACGCCTTGAGTTTTGCCTCATTAAAAACCTTACCAGGAAAACCCAATGGGACAAAATCTTGGCTAAGGGAAAAAGAGTACAACGCGTATTTACTCCCCCTGATGAAAAACTTATTTGATATCTTGGAGACGACGCATTCCAATAATATGTCTTAGTGAATAAATTTGCAAGATTGACTCGAACGAATCTGTTGAACATTTATTTCACCATTTTGTTGAAGATCATGTGTGAAAAAAACTTAGGTGAAATATGTTTTCACTACAAAAAGGAAAACTCAATTTATGACAGTTAGTTTGAGGGAGTTCTTAAAAATTCCGCTATAAATATATTTTGTAGCATTTTTTCTATCCCCCCTTCCCCCCCGTATATAGATCTTTTTGTAGTAGTTTTATTAAGGAGGTTAGTGAATTATCTTAAGTTAGAATAATTTGTGGGGATTATCGACCCCCAAAATTTTTATTTTTTTATATTTCAAAATTTATATATATATATATATATATATA
>NC_028648.1:42226982-42228445 GCF_001406875.1 Solanum pennellii | reverse complement strand
CTCGTGGGAACGATCCCAACCTCACTAGTTGGGTTATTTACTTGACACGACCGCTTTACTTCTTATTTGAGAAGTAAGTTTGAGCGTATCATTATTCACAATAGTGTGCATGAGAGACATCAAAATAAATTTCTCTCTTCTATAATTTTATAATTTTTTCAAACCAAAGTTGTATATGAATTTGCTTTTAGAATGAATTAAAGTTTGATTCTTTTTGAAGACTTACAAAAATATATATGTATCAAATATGTCAATCTAATTACATATAATTTTTTTATTGTTTCAGCTTGATGCGGGGATTGAGGTTACTTCACCTCGGATAAGAGATTGAGTGACAACAACCAAAATTACCAAACAAATGTTATAAATTTTAATAGTATTTATGTATTGCGAATTTCTTATGATTTAAAATGTAAATTTGAAGCTATTATATACAAGTTTGTATTACTTTTATTTCACATGAGTTTGAACTTGTGAAACTTACAAATAAGTTTTTTTAATGGAACTTGATTCACATTAAGTGTGTTATTTTATAAAATTATTTATTTTTATTATTTTTAAGGCTAATGTAAATCAAATTTCATTTTTAATATTTAAATATTAGTAATTTGTAAGACATCAAATTATGTAAATATTGATCTTATATCATAAAAAAATTAAAATCCACAAAAATAAAAATTTAAAATATTCGGATCATATTGTGAAGGTTTTAAACTAACATAAATTTATACAAGAAAACCTCCACAAATTTATTATTGATTTTGCGGGGGGCGTCATGGAGGTTTACTAAAATCGCTATATATATGCTCGCGGGGTCCCTAAAACGCCACAAATTGACAAAATAACCCCCATAAATTGAGCTTTTTTTTGTAGTGTTTGTCGGTCTCCTTGATATATCCTCCCTTTATTTGAGCTATGCAAGCTGCATTATCTTCGTACAATATTGTTGGAGACTTTGTTTGCACAGAAAGACCACATAATTGTAAAATGTGTTGAGTCACTAATCTGAATCATACACATTCTTAACTGGCTTCATGAATGACTATTATCTCTGCATGATTTGAAAAAGTAGCAACTATATTTGCTTCATCGAATTCCATGATATAGTTGTACCTGATATACCGTGGTTTCACGGTATAATTAATACGTTTTCCTTAAGTTTAGTGTGTCCGAAAGCCTTTTTGTGCTAATTTTGATATAAGTTTCTCTTTGTTTTGCAGGAAATCTGTCCAAGGCTGAATGCGGAGATTTTGAGTGAAAAAATGCAGAAGAGACCACCTACGGAGCTTATGACGGTCCGTCGTGCTTGTGACGGTCCGTAGGTGGCAACGTAGTGCAGCTGCTGAAGGAAGATGGGGAAGTCTGACCAAGTGTGGGATTACGAAGCTTGTGACGGTCCGTCATGGCTATGACGGTCCGTCCTGCAGGTTCGTCGTGAAGTTCAGAGAAGTGATCCCAGTACC
>NC_028648.1:42209590-42213472 GCF_001406875.1 Solanum pennellii | reverse complement strand
TTTTTTTACTTTCCAAGGAAGTCATCAACCGAACAATAGTAATAAACAAGTTGAAGTTAAGTCTAGACTATTTTCCTCGTGGGAACGATCCCAACCTCACTAGTTGGGTTATTTACTTGACGCGACCGCTTTACTTCTCATTTGAGAAGTAAGTTTGAGCGTATCAGTACCTCAAATAAGATGTCTGAAATCGAGCTTTATATGGGTAGAAAAATATCCCGCATCAGCATAATCGATCAACTCTGACTTGGATGTATTAGAATAAAACAATCTTATATCAATTATTCCTTGACTATATCTGAATATATACTTAACACCTTTCCAATGTCTTCTTGTTGGACATGAGTTAAATCTCGCCAATAAGTTTACTGTGAAGTATATATCTGGCCGGGTATTATTGACAAGGTACATTAGTGCCCCAATAACACTGAGAAATGATATTTAATCACCTAGAATCTCTTCATCCTTTTCGTGAGGTCAGAATGAATCTTTATTTATATCAAGAGATATCACAACCATCAGGGTACTCAATGGGTATGACTTATCCATGTAAAATCGCTTTAAAACCTTTTCAGTATATATTAATTTATGGATAAATATTTGATTTGTCAAATGTTCGATCTGAAGGCCAAGAAATTTTTTTGTCTCACCAAGATCTTTCATTTCAAATTCTTCCTTCAAACACTCAACAACTTTTGAAAGCTCTTTAGGAGTTTCAATGATGTTCAAGTCATCAATATAAATAAACATTGTTACATATTCAGATTCTGACCTTTGTATAAAAACACAAGGATAAATAGGGTCATTCTTATACCCTTCTTTTAGCAAATATTCTCTAAGACGATTATACCACATTCGTCCTGATTATTTAAATCCAGATAAGGATTTCTTAAACTTTATTGAAAGAATTTCTTTTGAATTTTTATATGCTTTAGGCACTTTGACTGTTTCAGGGATTATCATAAAAATATTGTGGTCTAGGGAGCCATACAAATAGGTTGCGACAACGTTTATTAAATGCATTTCAAGCTTTTCATAAACTTTCATATTCATTAGATACATGAAGATAATTGCATCTACCACATGAGAATATGTCTCCTCATAATCAATGTCAGACCTATAAGAAAATTCTTGTGCAAAAAGTCATGCTTTATATCTTACAACTTTACCATTTTCATTGTCTTTTCGCATAAAAAACCCATTTGTGTCCTACTGGCTTGATACCTTCAGGTGTTCGGATTATTGGTCCAAAAACTTCACGTTTTCAAATGAAGACAATTTTATTTGAATTGTTTCCTTTCATTTTTACCAATCATTTCTCTGTCTACACATTGACAGAGCTTGGTTTTAAATCCTCATCTTGTTGCATTATTTCAATTACAACATTATAGGCAAAATCATTATCCACTATAATATTATTTCAATTCCACCTTTTTCTCATCGAGACATAATTTATAGAGATTTTATCATTCTTATTATTTTTAGGTACATGGACCTCCTCCATGTGTCATCATTTATTATGCCTCAAAGCTCTTCATGAGCAATTGCCTCCATATTATGATAATCTTGATCATTTGTCCCTTTTCTTTTTTTTCGAGAATTTTTATCCTTGGAATCAATTGGTCTACCACGTTTTAAACATGGTCCAGGCTCATTTGCCTTAATATTTTATTCTATAGGGACATCAAATTCAAACTTGAGCATTAAGAGCTGAAATATATGATTTAATAACCCATGCAAGGTTTACTAATGCATCCGAAAGTTGGTTTGCAATATTTTGCAAATAAATTATCTTTTGAACCTCTTACTCACATTGATTTGTTCAGGATCTAAATTAGACAAAGAAAGTGAATTACAATCTATATATCTCATTTTTCAACTGCTTTTGTTCTCCCCCTAATGGTGGTATACTGATTCATCAAAATGACAATCAACAAATCTTGCCATAAATAAATCTCCAGTTCTAGGTACCAAGTATTTTATAATAGAATGAGATTCATACCCAACATATAACCACAACCTTCTTTGGGGGTCCATCTTTGTGCGGTGTAATGGAGCAATAGGAACATATACCGCACAACCAAATATTCTAAGATGGGAAATGTTTGGCTCCTGACCAAAAACCAATTGCAATGGGCAGATGTCATGATAATTGATTGTCCTTATACGCACAAGTGTTGATGCATGCAAAATAGCATGCCCCAAACTGTAACATGCAACTTTGTCCTCATCAAAAATGGTATAACTATCAATTGGAGACGTTTATCAATGACTCTGCTAGACCAGTTTGAGTATGAACATGTGTAATAAGATGTTCAACTGTTATTCCAATGGATAAACAATAATCATTAAATGCCTGAGATGTAAACTCACCAGCTTTCTCAAGATGAATTGTCTTTATTGCATAATCTGAAAATTTTGAGTTAATCTTATTATTTGAGTCAACATCCTTGCAAAAGTAATATTGCGAGTTGACAATATGCACACACGTGACTACCTTGTAGATGTATCTATCAAGACCATATAATATATAAATGGTCCACATGTAGGGTGAATAGGTCCACATATATCACTTTTTATCCGTTTCAGAAATGAAGGGGATTCCACCCTAACTTAGATACTGATGGTTTGATAACCAACTTTCCTTGTGAACAAGCATCATAAGAAAATTTCTTTGATTCAAATATATTTTGGTTCTTTAAAGTATGCCCATGTGAATTTTCAAGTACTCTACGCATCATTTTATAATCGGGATGACCTAACCGGCACTACTAGAAATTTGACTTAATGCAACACTTATTCGGCAACAATTTCACAATCGTGGCAATAGACTATGTGTTGCCACATTTATGACTGTTGCAATATATCCATAGTAATTCTTCATATAAACTGTGGCATCATCTGTATAATCGTCGCTATAGATTATCTATGGTCACATACTTATTAGTCGTGGCAAAATAACACCTATGACAACAAGTTTTTAAGTGAAAAGTGAAAAAAAATTGCTCAACCTGCGAATTTGATGTATAAAATTATTTTTCCCTCCACTAATTTCATTGACCCGCTTTTTTGTTATTTTAGTGAATATAATATTCCAAAGACCCATTTCCTTTCTCATATAACCCAAATCAAAGGATGGGCACTACTGTCTTCTTCTCCAATAATCAAAATCAGAGTCCTAAAATTCTAGAACTTCTGTGATTCCTTCGTCTTCGACAATAATTTTTGAGTTCCGGTGAAGAAATCAGTTTCAGTGATAAGCCACAGTGATCTCTTTTACAGTGTGAGTTTTCATCTTCAGTGGTCTTCTTCTTCAAAATTAAGCTTCTGCAGATAAAGGTGTACTATATTAAGGTGATTTCTAAGTCCTCTTTGTCTCTATTTGGTTATACATGTACTATTTTTTAAAATTAGAAATTTCATTTTTAGGGCTTCTAAAATTTTTTAAAGAATAACAAATGGATTTGTTGCACTGTATTTTATTTGTTTTGATTTATGTCTGTTTGACATAATCCATTTTTAACTTAGAGTTTTTAACTCAAATTTTGTGAAGATTCGATAATCAAAAATCTTTGTGAAGTTGAATCTTTGTGAAGTTGCGTTTCGTTTTTAAAAAATAATTATAACATTTATTTTAAATTAATAATTTGTTATTTCATACAATTTATCCTATTTCTACAATCTTAGTGGAGGCCCATTTAAAATTGAAAACCAGCGCATGCCCATTATCAATAAGTGATATATCCTTACTTTTAATTAAAGGGTAAACAAGGCAAATTCCACTAGTTTAGTGATTAATTACCTCTCTTCCCTTTGGGTTGCATAATTACTAAGTCCTACCATATTTTTCACCTTAAATACATGTAACTAGCGTGTGTATAT
>NC_028648.1:42190717-42208938 GCF_001406875.1 Solanum pennellii | reverse complement strand
ATATATAGTTGATTTTTCCTATGGCTTTGAATATTTTGATTTGCATTATGAGTTTGGTTTATCTATGTGAACTAAAAATTTTCATAGGCCAAAAGTTTGAAGTATCTTGATTTGTATATCATTTTGATTGATGCCAAAGTATACTGATATAGCTACTATCATAGATGATACATTAAGTTGAATAAAATATGTTTTCAACTGATGTGGAATATATACATATATAAAACAATAGGTGAAAACTCCATTTTACTGGATTTAGATGTTGAAACCTATTGCTCATGTTTTCTCTTTTATTTTTTTATAGTATCTACTACTGTTCTAGTATATTTATTTGTGTCTGAAAAATTTCATATTTCTAAGCTTTCATGTTCTGAAAAACGACAATGTATGCATCTGTTTCATCACCTTATGACCATTGTGATTTCTCTCATTTTATGGCTGCTGAGAAGTACGTTTTCGACATCTCTATCCTCCAAGGTATAAAAACTTTACATTTCCTTTCAGTGGAACATTTTATTTTTGTTGCCAGATCTTTTCTAGCAATTTGTTATGAAAAGCCAAGCATAATACAACTCTTTGTCTATACAACATACTACTGTTCCAGATCCTTTCTTCCTTTCCTCAACCTAGTGAGTTCACCTAATATTATCGAAGTTGTTGTGAATGAATATGTAGTAGATACAGTGTGTCCCCTGTTATATCAATCTCTAAAAACCAAGTTCTAAAACTGATAGGAGCAACATTACACCCAACAAAATAAAAAATTACAGGAAATCATGCCCTTACATAATTTTTTTCAACGTTCAACAGATAATGAATGAATTATAGGAAATGTGAATAATATTTATTGATTGCTAAACTGCCAAAACAAAAGATAATTAACTCATGTTCACTAGATAGATTCAACTTCTTCATCAAGTTCTTTTGGACGAACAAAACTGGAATATTGCATCCTTACAGTAGAATGGAAAATATATGAATACAATTATACAATAATGAGCTATACCTTTCGGTGAAAAATAAAAAAGTGCATAGATGCTTGTCAATTCAGAAGCTAAAGGCGACTTAAATTAAATCCTAACTTTGTCCTCATAGCACACTTTATGCAATCAGATGATTTATTTTGTTTAGAATTAATCTAAATGTACTTAGACTTAAAGCATAACCAACTTGAAGGTCAGCTCAAGTGATCTTGAAAAGAAACAAAGTAGTCACCATAATCTATTTTGTTTTGTGTGTAGTAAGGCAATACCTAAAATGTACTATAGTATAAATTGAGGAATTAAACTATAAAGTAAAATATAGGTTATGTAACTAAATTGCACGTATCTAATGACCCGTAGAAGATAATTTACAATCAAGGTTTTGTTAAAAACAAAAAGGTAAAAAAATATCTTGAAACTTTGAAAGGTAAAATTCTGTTGATACTGCTTGTACTCATGAATTGTTTTCTTTTATGTTTTGCTTATGGAACATAGGATATTCAATGGATGTTGGAGATAAAAGTTTGATGGATCTCCGAAGATCCACCGATGAGTATATCCATGGAATTAATCATTTCCTAGGTAAGGCATTTGAACGAGCTTCCCAAGGCGATGAAATATTATGTCCTTGTAAGAAGTGTTTTAATCGTTATTTGGATTGTCGAAATGTGGTGGAGGATCACTTGATTTGTCATGGGTTTGTTCATGGATACACCAAATTGGTTTGCCGTTGAGAAGGGTTTTCCTTACGAAATACGCCACATCTAACCAATGCTGATAAGACTTTTGAAAGACAATACGGTATTGATCAACTACTTCAAGATGCTTTTAGAAATGTAACAGATGACTTGAGGCATGAAGGAGTAAGAGAGGGACCATCTGAAGATGCAAAGAGATCTTTAAATTAGTTGAATAAGGGAAACAAGACTTGTACTCGGGGTGTATGAAATTTTTCTAAGTTGAATTTCACCATTCGGTTATACTTGTTTAAATGCATTCACAAATTGAGTAATGTAGTCTTTTCAGATTTGTTAGATTTGATAAAAGAGGTATTCCCTTTGCTTAGATACCTGAGTCTTTCTACAAGGCAAAAAAGGTAATAAAAGATTTGGGTCTTCATTATGAAAAAATTCATGTATGTCCTAACGATTGCATGTTATTCTAGAATGACACTGCAAAGTTAGACAATTGCTCAATGTATGGATCTTCTAGTTAGAAGAATGTTCGTTATGACTTGACTAATAAGTTCACTAAAGTTCCAACAAAGGTTTTAAGGTACTTTACTTTAAAGCCTAGGCTTCAGAGGATATTCATGTGTTCTGAAACATCTATAGGTATGAGATGACATGATTCTGAACGATCCAAAGATGGAAATTTAAGACATACAGCTGATGGGGAAGCTTGGAAAGATTTTGATTCCATGCATCCTAACTTTGCTAGTGATGCTGGTAACGTGAGATTAGATCTTTCAAGCGATGGTATTAATTCATTTCGAACTATGAGCATTTCCCATAGCACATGGCTGTTTATGTTGATGAATTATAACCTATCACCATGGATTTGCATGAAGCCGGATTATATAATGTTGTTAATGATTATTCCAGGTCCATCGTCTCTTGAAAATGATATAGATGTATACTTACAACCACTGATTGCAGAGTTGAAAGAACTATGGGAAGCGGGAGTGGAAACATATAATATTGTAACTAATCAAACATTTATGATGCGTTTAACTTTATTGTGGACAACTAGTGATTTTCCAACACTGCCAATGCTTTTCGGATGGAGTACAAAGGGGAAATGGGCATGCCCAATTTGTAATCATAATACTTGTTTCCAATATTTCAAACATAGTCATAAGATGCGAAATATGGGTCATCGAGCCTTTTTGCCTCATGATCATCCATATAGAAGAGATAATAGATCCTTTACTGGTAAAGAGGAGCGTAAAGTTGCACCAACTCCCTTATCAGATGTTCAAGTTCTTGAAGAACTTCGTGAATTCAATAATGTTTTTGGAAAGGACCATAAGAAAAGAAAATGAAAAAATGATGGTCCATGGAAAAAAATCCATCTTTTTTGAGCGGCCATATTAGGCAACCAACAAATTAAGGCACAATCTTGATGTGATGCACATAGAGAAAAATATTTGTGACAGTTTGTTTGGGACTTTACTGGATATACTTGGAAAGTTCAAAAATCATATTAATTCTCGCTATGACTTGGATGATATGGGAATACGCAAAGTGCTTCAACCAGCAGAAGATTGCGATACTGTAAACATTCATTTGGCTAAAGCTTGTTTCTCCATAAAACCAGAGGAGAAAAGGTTATTTTGAACTATCTTAAAAGATGCCAAATTACTAAAAGGATTCTCCTCTAATATATTAAGTCGTGTGCAAAATTGAAGATATAAAAGTATCAGGATACAAAAGGCCATGATTCTTATTTCATATTACATTACTTGCTCCAAGTTGTTGTCAGAAATGTTTTGCCCAAGAATGTTTCCTTGGTCTTGATTAGGTTGGGGGATTATTTTAGAGCCATATGTAGTAAGGTTATAAGAAGAAGAAATCCTGATAAGATGAAGGTTGAAATAGTAAATATAGAATGTGAGCTTGAAAAGATTTTTCCTCCAATTTTTTTTTGATATAATGACACATTTGCCTATCCATTTAATGGATGAAATTAAGCTTGGAGGCCCGACTAATTTGCATTGGATATATTCTACTAAAATAACTATGTGTGACATTAAGGGGATTGTTCGTAATCGAAAAAATCCAGAAGGGGCAACATTAGAGGGATTTTCAGCTATAGAGTGTTTGACGTTTATTTTGAGATACATACCTCATATGGTGAAGACAACATTTAGTAGGTATCAAATTGAGGATGATGAGGGCAATAAAACAGGGGATGGTGATACTTCACCTTTATTTCTTAAGACAGCTCATCCAATCGGAAGTATAAAAAAAAGGAAAGGCAAGACTTTTAAACATGAAGTGTAATGCCCCAAAACAAACTAAGGTGAACTAGAGCCTCGTGAGTGTTTCTTGAGTTAATTTTGATATAAAAAGAGTTACATTAGTGTTCTTACACAGTGTGTGAAGTTTGGTTAAGTTTGGAGGTCCAACGACCAAGAACGTCCATGACGTTCGAAAGATGTGCCGTAGATAGTGTTCTTGTGTCTTGAGGTGTTTGAGTGAGTTTTATGTATGTGTTTTAATCAAACTTTATGTGGGATGTTCCTAAGACCTAGAAGACTACGTTTAGGGGTCTAAAGTTTGGGTACGACCCCATCTAGGACCCACGAGGGTCCCTAGAAGAGGACCCCACTTTTTGGCAAGAAGCTGCCAAAACAATGACCAAACGACGACCCAAGGGACAGTCCGTTGGTCAACCAACGACCCGTCCACCATGGGCGTCGATTGGACCTGCAAGTCTAGCCAAGCATGCACATAGAGGAGTTGCAGTCCCAATCAACGCACCCCATCAATGGGGCGTCGATTGGGAGACGGTCCATTGGTGGTGAGGGCGTAGGTGGTCACTATAAAAGCTGTAATTTCCTGCTTCGACTTGGGGTGTTTGGTAAATTCACCCCAAGTATTTTATGACCCTAGGATGATATTTTTAGGGTTTTTAAGTTATATTAGATTAGTTTTAAGTCCTAGACCTAGACACGACCCCTCACTTCAAATATTCAAACTCCCTCTCTAAAGAAAACTCTCTCAAAGCCACCATTGGAGCTAAGACTCAAGGAGGGCAAGAAGGGATGGTTTGGACGTGTTTATTCACCAAAATTAGTAGGTCGTCTTGAATTTGAGGTACGGTATCCATCCTTGAACCCTCTTCCATTTAAGGAGTCATTTCCAATGATTTCAAAATAGGGTTTTCAAACTCTATTTTCTTCTATCCTTGATTTTAAGCATGAGTCTTCTTGTAAAAGTGTTTTAATGATTCAAATGTGTTTATTCTAGTATGAATTGATGATTTTAATCTCAAAACCCTAATGAACTCATGTTTATGCATATTTCAAACATTTATCTTAAGAAATGGGTTAATGAGCATGTTTATAGAGGGTATGAACTTTGGTTTTATTGTGTTGTTATATGATTTAGCTACTGTCTTAAGGGCCTTCTTATGATGAAATATTGAGAAAATTGGTTATAGGTGTAATGGCGTAATTATATGGTGAGTTGCTTATGTTGTATGGTCCACCTTCTTGGTGGCGATGTTTATTTGATGAACTTGATATTATTGAGTATATATTGTGACTGTGACTTTGATGGCCTAATATGTGAAATGAAGTGATAATGAAGATGATTCTTGTGTTATGTATTATGAAGCTTGAATTGTATGTTTGACCTAGATTATGTCTAAATGGAGTATATGATTATGTGAAGCATGTAAAATGTGTGAATTGATGAATGTAGGTCTAAAGCGTGTATAGAAGTCAATGTAAGTGAAATGATGCTTATATGCAAGATGTGCTCACAAGTACACACACACACTTAAATGAACGTGTGAAGCTAAGTTGAGTAACTAGAGGAGTTTTGATGTGGACACTCTTCGTGAGTTGATATGAAGTGTCTAATAGCAACCTCACTACATCCTAAGAGATTCCTAAGATAGGTCGGAGGATGAATGCCCTTCGTGAGTTGAGATGTGGTGTTCACTAGTTATCCTTAACCTATAGTATATAATGTTTAGAATCCGTGGGGGTTATGTCTAGCACCGAGAGGATATGAAGAAGAGGTGGTTACACTTCGTGATTTGAGATGTTGTACCCAATGTACCTCTTGAGATGAGCACTCCTCGTTAGTAGAGAATGAGTTACTTGGTAGCAATCCCCTTATCCCTTAACTATGCGCCCCCATAGGTGTAGCTATTGGTCAAGCATTGTAAAAGCTAAGAGAACGACCTTACCCTAGGCAAGTGAGGATCCCTCATCCGATAGGGGTTAATATCAGGATTTCATGTCTAGCTCTGATGGTCTATGTCGGTTAAGCTATCCCCCACAAAAGAATTGAATGAACTAAGTCTTCTAAAAGAATGTGCTACTTAGGGTAGGTGGTGGTATGGGATGCTATCTATCCATTTCACTAAGTAGGACCTTCTGAAAGGGAAGACATGGTGCCGAACCTTCTAAAAGAGTGTACTACTTAGGGTAGGTGGTAGTATGGGACGCTAGCTATCCATTGTACTAAGTACGCATTTCAAAAGGGAAGTCTTTGGTGGTTTGTTGAGTGTTCTTCTAAAGTATTGTGTTTTGAGTGGTGACTTGTTATCCTGAGTGGAGTAAGCTTTTGGTGGGTAGTCTTAAAGATCTCCTTGGTGTCCATTGAAAGAGGTGTTTAGACGTTTCCTTCATGTATTACCTTGGAAAGTCTTAAGATAACCTCGGTGGGGAAACTTCTATAGAAATGAGCTCACTTCCTCATTGGCAATACCTTGGAAGTTCACTATCTTTGGAGTCTCTTTAGTTCACTATGATGTTTTGCATAGTTTACTGCAATTTTGGTTAAGTTCTTGTAAAGTGTTCAATCCAAGGGAAGCCATTAGGATCACTATGTGGGAGTGGTAGTATGGGTTGTTACTCTCACATTGAACATAGTGTGACCTATAATTACTATTGGATAAGGTCACTTACATGAAGTTCGTATGAATGTATGTTTGGCACTTGTTTAGCTAGGAGTGTGGATTTGATTCCCATACGAGGCAAGCCTATGGTTGGTGGTCTTAAGGATCCTTTTGGTGTGACTTGAAGGGGGTGTATGGGAAGTCCCTTCTTGCCTTACCTTAGGGAATCTTATGATAACTTGTGTTAGGGAAACTTCAAGGGAAAAAGGGTTCACATGACTTGCAATATGCCCTTCACTGTAAAGTCCTTAATGTTACTGTAACGTGTTCTATAAATTCTAAAATATGAGATTCTTCTATTAAGTTGTTAAATGATATTTCTTATGTTGTTTTACTTCTTAAATCATGAATATTTTACTTAAGTGGCATGAAATGTTATTTTACTAAAATGTCCCTTTTTGTATGTTTTTGGATATGCCATACTTAGTACATTGTTTTATACTTAACCCCATATTTTTATATACTCTATAAGTATAGGTTGGAAGCTTTTGAAGGTTTGAAGGTGAAGCTTGGGAAAGTTCCTCTCAAGGCAAAGTATGTCCTCATATATTCGAGGTCATAGTCCTTTTCTTAGTTTCTTATTTAAGACTTACTATGTATTTTCTTTTAATGTAAAGGGTCGTCTCCCTAAGATATTATGTCGTGTCTTAAGTTGTCTTGTAACAATGAGATTCTTTAAGTATTTATGAAAGTTTTCTTTTTGTTTTAATTGTCGTGAAAATTTTTAATTCCGCACTACTTTTCATGTCTTATATAATGAACAATAGTTAAAGGGCTTGTACAAGACCCCAAAGGGTCAAGTACGCCTTGTCACGAATCGAGGGTTCTCCCTAACTTCTAGGGGGTACTTTCGGGTCGTGACATAGAACAACATTAGTTGTTTGAAGCACATCGATATGCTTTGTTCAATATCGGAGATGAAAAAGTAGAGACATTCATCAGGTAAGATAAATAATCATTTGTTTTTAAACATCTTTTGTATGTTATGATATTGTGCTTTAAATTCCATTAATAAATATACATTGATTTAATTGTATATCATGCTTGCAGGGAACATAAGAATTTAATCAATAATCATACCGAAGGAAATGCATGGGTAAAAGCACAAATGCATAGTAGAGAATTCTGTGATTGGTCTAGGGATAAAGTTAAAAATATTTAAGTGCCTAATCATTTAAGATGGCTATATAAAGGGACTAATTTTGTGGCTAAAAGATATATTGGATATTTCATTAATGGATAGATTTTATACAAAGACACGGGATGACCCTTGCAAGACTCAAAATAGTGGAGTTACTTTGTCAGCAACAATAGATAGTTTTGCTAGCACTAGGGGACCAAATTCCTATCGATGGAATGGTTATCTATTATGAAATTATCCAGGATATCATTGAGATTGATTATTGGGGTTGCTTTAGTGTTGTACTTTTTACATATGATTGGTTTCATAACGAAGTCGATGAATATAGATTGACTCGGTTATACTTCAATAAACAATGTGGTACGAATGATCCTTTTGTACTAGCATCTCAAGTGCATCAAGCTTATTATGTGGAAGACCCAATAGAGAAAAATATATGTTATGCAGGAAATGAAGTCCCAATAGTTTTGTATGATTTGGAGGAAGAGAATTGTCCTAATATTGAAGAAACATTTCGGGGAGAGACTAACGATGACATTGGTTCATCACAAAGAGTACTGGATGATGTTAGATGGTCGAGATAAGATCTCCCTGTTGATATAATTGATATGTTTGCCCTTGCACAATATTCGGAAGATTTAACTATGGAATCATCAGAAGAGGAGGATGACTTTGATGATACTGATTGGGATTGGATGGAGGCTGATGATTGACAAAGGATATTTTCAACTTTTTCAAATACATTCTCTTCTTCGTTTTGGTAGTAAGTAATAAATACCTTTTTGAGTTGCATCACATAAAGTATGAATGTTGACTGGACTCTATTTGGATTTCTGTCTATTTGCTACTGCTAGTTGCTTGATTCTGCTTATTTGTTTTGAAATATTTTTTTGCTAACGTTGGTATTATAGATGTATTAGTTATGTACAAGAGGAGCATTATTCTTGATATATGCTTGAGTTGTTAATCATATTGTTGTTTGTTCTTCTCATCATTTTTTGGTTATTCACGTTTGAAAGTTCTGCACTAAATGACTTCTTCTGTCTTATTTTTACATAGATTTTGATAGTCATGAGTCAACAAGAGTCTTCAAAAAGAAACAAAAAAGCAAAAAATAAGACATATGCTAAACCTGGATCATTATCATTCTTGGCAAATAAAAAACGAAGGTTATTGACAACAAATAAAATTGCTCAACCTAAGGAGTCAGAGAAAAGGAAGCTGCTTAAATTAATTGAACAACCAACAGTAGCACCACAATCTGAAGCTAATGGACAATATGTGGAGAAGCAGCCTCTTGAGTTGCAACCTATAGATGATCAAGTAGAAATGAACTCTGGAACTCCGACAACTGGTGAACAACCTGAAGAACAAGGTAGTATATAAAACTAGAAACTTACTAAATTCATCTATGAATTCTAATTTCTTATATTTTTTTAATAGTTGAATGTGTTTCCAGTAAAAATAAAAGAGGTCAAACTCAAATGCATGATGTACATGCATGAAAACAGCGTAAACTGATCATATTAAATAGTCTCAATCAACCGGTTGGTCCTACTGAAGACGTTATGACAGAGTTAAGTAGCTTTCTAGGTACATTGGCAAGAAATAAGACTCTTTGCCCATTTGATATATTTGATTGGAGGAGCATGGATACTAAAAAGGATTTATGGGATTATAGTAAGGTTTGGAGTTTCCAGTATTTAATCTGTTATAAAAGTATTTTACTTCAATTGGCGAACTAAATGACTTCACATTGTAGGAGAAATACATTATTCCTGAAGCTGCCAAAGATTGGGCTTTGGTAACAATTTTAAATGCTTGGAGAAGGAATAGATCTGACTTGAAGATGAATTATTACGATCCATATGACAATGGTGAAATTTGAATGGCAAAAAAGCCTGGTCATATTTCAGAATGTCAGTATAGAGAGCTCTTTAAATATTGGAAGTCTGAGAAATTCAAGGTAAAATGTAGTTCAGAATCTCAAACATCCAATTTATTTTTCTCCTGATCTCTTTTGTGATATAGTTGTTGCTGCAACTTTATTTTTCTTCAACTTTCTCTTCTGCTATTTTCTTCTCTGTTTCATAAATTCTTATTATCATCAACGTGTAAACTCAATAATTTCATTTAGAAGTTGAATAAGATGCATATGGCAGTAACGTTCCTACTTACAAAGCATGTTCTTTAGTTGGATTTGTTAAAAGAAAATATTGGGATATGCACTTCTTCTAGTACATTATGTAGCACCCATATGCCTTTGGTTACCATTATTGATTCATTTATTTGCAGAAAATGTCTGAAACAAACGCTAAGAATTGAAAAAAGCTGATGAATCACACACAGCAGTCAAAAAGAGTTTTGCTTTAATCCGCATAAATTACAGTATAGAGAGCTCCTTAAATATTGGAAGTCTGAGAAATTCAAGGTAAAATGTAGTTCAGAATTTCAAACATCCAATTCATTCTTCTCCTCATCTCTTTTGTGATATAGTTGCTGCTGCAACTTTACTTTTCTTCAACTTTCTCTTATGATATTCTCTTCTTTGTTTCATAAATTCTTATTATCATGAACATGTCAAACTCAATAATTTCATTTAGAAGTTGAATAAGATACATATGACAGTAACGTTCATACTTACAAAGCTTGTTCTTCAGTTGGATTTGTTAAAGGAAAATATTGGGATATGCACTTCTTATAGTCATTATGTAGCACCCATATCCCTTTGGTTACCGCTATTGATTCATTTATTTGAAGAAATGTCTGAAACAAACACTAAAAATCGGAAAAATCTGATGAATACACACACCAGGCAAAAAAAGTTTTGCTTTAATCCGCAGTAAATTACAGTGTTCTCTTATTTAATATATAGGCTTAACCTTTCATTTAAGAAATTCTGGTATCTATTTTTATGTGACTAGGAAAAAGAAAAGGAATTTTTATCTGCTAAAGAGCTCTTTGTGGTCACAAGAACAAGAAAACCTGATCGTTCCTACAAGGCATCGAATGAGAACACAACTAGTAAAATTGTACGGATACTGTCAATATATATTTTATCAAGACCAATTAGTCATTCTAAATTTTAATTTAAAAGACTGATTGTTGGATATGTTGTGTTAGGCTTAAATGGAGGAACTTGAAAAGCAAATGAGCACAAATGGTCATTCAATTGATGCATTTTCAGCTGTCACGGGTCATGAACATCCGGGACGTCTAAGACTATATGGATCGGGGGTTACAGATACTACTGTGAAAAGAAAGTTGACAATTCTTAACCAAGTTTAAATGCAACAAATGATGTAGTGCAACAAATGCAAGAAAGAATGCAAAAAATGGAGGAACAAAGGAGAATTGATCCTAAAATACTAGCAGCATTGTCCGTTCCTTCACCAAGAGAAGCTACTTCTGCTCAAACAGCTACTACTACTTTATCTTTATCTTTCTTTTGAAACTCAATTTCTTCTGAGTTGAGAGGATTGATTTTTTCACTGGTAATCCTTGCATGGTAGTAAATACGGGGGGTCGTAATATATATAGGGTTTTCACTTAGGGATTGATTTGTCTCAATTTGGCTGCAAAGGATTGGATAACAGTGAATGGGGCAGGTTGTGTTATACCTCGTCTTTTTTGGTATTATTTTTGTGATTCTTGCAAGGTTGAGGTATTCGATCATTGGAAATATGGGGTTCTGCACTACAGTTCTGTTTTAGTTGTGTGTAGAGATGTGTTTTTTGAAATTATTTAGCTTCTGGAGAAATTAGATAGAGGAACATAGACATGATTTTGTTTTTTTGGCCTGTATGGTACACTCCAGCATCTCCTTGGTGTTTTTGTTTGTATCCTGCATAAAATGTTTTCCAAAAGCTCTAGTTTTCTCATTTGTAAGATTTATGATTGCATCATCTGATTTAGAAAACATGTTCTTTGTTTTATGACTTTTCTTGAGACTCACTCATACTCGTATGAAGCCTGTTCATACTATGTTGTTGGCTCGGATCTTTTGTCTTTAGGAAATTGTTTTTCATTGGAGAGTGTCTCTGTTTCTTTGCTCCAAATTGTTGTGAGATGTTCTTCTAGTTTAGGGGAAGAATCCCTATGAATAGGTCGTCACTATCACTACTCTGTTTAAACTAGTTGAGAAGGTTGATTTTGTCTTCTGTCTTTCCTCCCATTTTTCCGAACCATACTTCTTCCTCTGCTTTTACAGTCTGCTAATCTGAATCAGATTAGCAAGTAGCTTTAGTGTTTTAACAATTATCATGTGAATGAAGATTGTTTCTCCTCTCTGTGGACTATTTTGATTGCTCTTGCAGCTGAGATTCCACCCAATAGTATACTTACATTCTTCCATCATCATAACGTAGTAGTTTTTTTATTTGAAGATGATTGTGGATTGTTTTTCTACATTTAGATTCTTCTTACTCTCCATGTGGCCTTAATCCTTATTACTTACGTGTGACCTTAGATAAAATTTGACGGATTCTATTTTATATATTAAAACCCCAAGTGATTCACTGTGTAGAATAAACAAAGATTGCTGATAAGCTTGAAAGAAGTTATATCCAATTGATACTGAAGAAAAGCTAGCATCATCTACTTTTTTCTGTTCTGTAACTTTATTAGCACAAATTTTTTAAGGTAACTTGTATTATGAACAAAGGAATACTCATAAAAGTATTTCAGTAATACATGGGAGAGGTACAGACTGAACACAGAATAAAATGATGTCCCTCTAAGGACATCCCATGAAATAGGTAAAAGGATTAAATAAGAGAAGGTTATTTGAGATCTTGTGATCATTTTGTTGCGCTTACCATCCGGCATTTTGAAGTCAGTTTAGGATGATAGAGACGTAAAGAGACTTGACAATGACCAATAGTTTAGGAGCTATTTCTTCTTCTTTCTTAGATTTGGAAAGTCTTAGTTGTCTTTTCCCATGTAAATTTATTTTTCTTTCCTTTTCGTGTAATACTTACTAGTGATCAGGTACACTAGCTAAATATTAAATCTCCTCTACAAAAGTAGACAATTCTTCCTTTGTAAAGGACATCCTTTCTATTACTCAAATTCATCCTTTGGGTTTCGTTCAAATAGTTGGTATAGTTTTGTTTGACTTGACAAACATCTGCAGGGGTTCGTAGTTGCATAATAATGCTAACTCAGATGCCTGCTTAAAAAGGAAAAGGGTGGAGTTAATTTTGATATCTAATGAATATCTAACCAGATGTTTGTTTCTCTGTGGACTATTTTTCTACATTTAGAATCTTCTTACTCTCCTTTGACAGCTGTTGAAACTTTTACCATTTTGATAAGTGTTCTCTTTCATATGCCTTATTAACAACGAAATCTTCTAGTTGATTTGCCTATCTAAAAATATGTGTTGCTCTTAACTGTAGAGTTTTTGTAATATGTCGTACTTCTTCTATTTCCTTTATATGTTGTCATGGCACTTCCTATTCCCCCCCCCCCCTCTACATACATGATATGCATAGTGAATCTGTCTCCACAACAACCTTTGTGATGTTGCTAGTTTGACAATGTTATAACGCTCTTAGAATTGCTCATGTTCTGTACTTGAATAGAGACTCTAGATGGTATAATTCCCAAAAGTAGTAGCAACTATCTCTGTAACTATGCTATTTTCTTAATGTCATTTGAGTAGTATTGAATTTATATGCATATTGTAGATATAGAGTGATAACTTTAAAATATGTCACTGAAGTCATTGAACTTTTGCAACAAAATTACTAAATTATTTTGTATTTTCATTAATTGTACATAGGTGATGATATAGAAGAAGGAGATGAAAGCAGTACTAAAGACTTGACATAGGAGCTGATTTGAGTTTGACAATGTACTGAGTCAATTATCCATTCTACATCAGGATTACAATCACTTCTTATAGTATTCATACCTGCTTGTGCATCAGCCTTGCAACTACCTGTTGGTTTAGGACTCATCATTTTCAGTGTTTCATCCCTACTGTAATATCCACCTGGAAAGCTGAACTTCTTCTCAGTGTTATTCTCTTCCTCAACTGTGATATTATTGGCTTGTGGCTTGAAAACATCTGACTGTCCATTCCTCCTGCTTTTGAAGTCTGTTGGAAAACCTACTATCCTGTAGCAAGTTTCTTTTATGTTCCCTTTAAAACCACAATGCTCACATATGATTCCAGATCTCTTGCCTTGAGATGATTGCCCTTGGTACTATACTTGTGAATTATTGTGTGAATTCCGTCCTGGTCCCTGGTTATTGTACACGTTAGCATTTCTTCCTGCAAACATAGTTAGTGGTTCTCCTCCTAAATCAGTACTGCCCAACTTCCTTTGGCTCTCTTCCTGTATCGCCATAGCATAGGCTTTGATTAACAGAAGGTATGTCCGGATTGAGCAGAATAGAGCTTGTTACTTGAGCACAATTCTCATTCAACCCAATCAAAAACTGCAACAACCTTTGCTGCTTAAGATGCTCAACGTAGGAAATTGATGTCTCACAATCACATGATGGACTGGGTACCATCACGTCAATCTCATCCCAGATATCTCACATCTTCAAATAATAGCTTGTTACAGAGTCAGTGCCTTGTGTTAATACACTTATCTCTTTCCATAGGTAAAAAATCCTTGTTAAATTTGACTTATTAAACCTCTCCTTGAAATCTTCCCAAATCCTCTTTGAACTCGAAGCATAGACGATACTAGTCATCAGTTTTGGTGCTACAATTGCACTAATCCATGATAAAACTACAGCATCACATCTTTCCCATTTGCTTAACATAACTCCTTTGTATAAATTTCTTACGCAGGTGCCATCCACAAATTCAAGTTTGTTTTTGACTAACAGTGTGATACGCATCGACCTGCTCCACAAACCATAATTCTCAGGGCCTGTGAGCTTCATCGGTAATAAAGCCACTCCAGGAACATCTGAAGCTTGTAGATGCAACGGATGATTGTGATCTGTTTGTGGATCTACTGAGAAAACCTCTGTGCGTTGTATATATGGGGCCCATCCCCATGTAGCAAACTTTGAATAGCTCTCTGCCAATTTCAAAGTTTGGCAGATTTGGTGTTGAATTAATTTCCAACTAAAATCTTACCAAGAAATCTTCATAGGTGAAAAGGTTGAAACTTTGTGTTTCTTGTGATGTCACTGGTGACATCATTAGGAGTAGATTTTCCTATAAATACAGAGCTCTTGCTCATTTCAAAATGCACCAAAAAGAATTACAAAGGAGAGAAAGAAGAGTGAGGCATCACGGAGGAAAATAATCTGTGAGGGAAAATAGAGAGTGTGAGCGATATTGTAGTGAGGTGGAAAAATCAAAAGAGTGTTATTTTTTTTGAATGTGTAGTGGTCTTTGGAGTTTTACTCAGACATACAAGTGTAAAATCCTTACTATAGTGATATTCGTTGCTCCTCTCGTGTCGTGGTTTTTCCCTTATTTAGGAGGGTTTCCACGTAAAATCTTGGTGTCATTATTTCTCTTTTATTCTCGTTGATTAACCGTATTGTTGTGATCCGCATTTATTGCCTTTATTACCGCAAATATTATCCCTGTTACGGATTTATTTCCAACAATTGATATCAGAGCCCAGGTTGTCAACAAGTCTCAGCCCACCGGGAGAAGCTGGGTTGTCGTTCTCTCCAGCCCAAGGCCCGATGTGTGTAGGGGGAGATTGTTGAGTTATCCCACATTGGAAGTGGAAGGGGCTGGTGGTCAATTTATAAGTGTGAGGGAAAGCCTCAACCTTTGAGTTAGCTTTTGGGTTGAGAAGGCCCAAGACTACCCAACAGTATATTCTGTGTTTCATACATTATCGAAGCTTGAGAACTTGAATTTCGGTCTTGTTAAGCTGGATAATGTCAATGGAGATCTGATCTTCAACCTAAAAGCTCTGATACCATGATAAATTGCAGAATCTAAACTATTCTAGATGCAAATATGAAATGCATTACTAGAGAGTATAACTGCTATCCTCCATTTCTTTTCAATGAATCAAAGTAATCTGTATTTTTTGTGTTAGCCTCTACATTACATATACACTCATTTATATAGAACGTACTGATTCATTATTGATTAACTAACACATGCTCTATTATAACAAACTTTGTAACAAACTTCTAACTACCACTAGCAGCTTTACGTTTCTTTGCTTCTTCTTCTTTTAATCTCAATACGTTGCCATCATATTATTTGTTAATTTTTTTGCTTTTCATTTGTAATTTTAGTTGCAATTTTATTTGTTCTTTTGACCTTCAAACTTCTCCCCTCCCTTTTAATTGCTTATTTATTAGATATATTAACATTTTATTTTTTGTTCTAATATAATTTGATTTCTATGTTGAGGTACTCATTACCAACATTGATTCCGACTCAAATTTCAAAAATAAAGGGCATCCGGTATAGCCAAAGAATCATATGTAAGTATATTTATTTACACTATTTTGAGATATTTATATGATTACTTGAAGTTCCTAGATTTCATCTTAAATACTTGCATTTTGAGTATATATGCTAATTGTTAATATTATTAACAGTGCACAATGAAGAGAGAAGCTATGGAAATTTGGACAAGTAAAGATTGCAATTGTGACAAAGACGGCTCTTATACAAAGAAGCAGTACTTTCTCTATATTTGGTTTAAAAGTTTTCTTTTGTATTTCAAGAATCAAGTGTTGTCTTTTTTTTTATGGCCTTACCACTGCAAGTGTTCATATCACTTTAGGAATTCAAAGTTTTGAAGTTTATTTATTTGTATTCTAAATATCAATGAACTCGATAGTTAGATGACTCGTATCACTTGCTTATAGATGGCAAACATTTTTTTTTTGTAAAAGTGTAGTGGTGTGTCCTAAAAGTTGAATATGCATGTTGTATTTTTATTTAAATATAAACGGAACTCTTTGTTGATAATTTACCCTGCTTTGTTTGGTAAGTTGTGATATGCTATGTTATTTTTGGCGAATTGGTATGATCATTGTGTATTTATGTACTCTCTTCCTATTTTGATTCCTTATGTGTAGGTATGTTTTTGTTGCTTATAAGTTGTTTGTTGCTAAGGTTAAATTGATTCGGCTCATTTTTATTTTTATTGTCTTTATTTTTATTGATTTTTTACTCGGATGATGATAAGTATATGACAATAAATATTATTTTAGAGGAGGACAAAAGAGAGTTAAAGAAATTTGGCAAAAGGAGCAATATATAATAATGTTTTTAAACGGATTAGGTCTTATCTATGTAATTAGTTAAATCATGGTTAAATTCTTATTTTGGTTAATTAATTTTAACGTATGTTAGGTGTCTTCCATCGAAATTAGAACTTGGAGAAAATAAAAAGGAGTCTAATCCAAGTTGAACATACAATAATAATAATAATAATAATAAAAATAATTGAATATATTAGTTTAGTATTAGTTTTACTTAACAATTTCACATATTTTCAATAAAAAGGAATTAGTAAGGGATAAATTTCCCAGTTATCCAACATATTGAAGCTTGAGAATTCAATTGTATTTTGAGTCCTCTCCCTTTTTTTACAACGTTGTGTATTGAATTCATATCATTTTTTTCTGAATATAAATGAGTGGGTTTTTTTTTCCAATTTTTTATATTTTTAATAATAGAGTTAACGATAATTTTTTGACAGGAAAAAATAGCTTTAGAATGGAGTGATATATCAATTATTATTTTTATTTGAGATAAGTGTCAAAAAACACACCTAAATTATACCTTCTTTTTTTTAGTTTCATACCTAAATTATTGAAAGTTTGAATTTCATACCTAAACTAACACTTTTTAATTTGAGAAACACACCTCTCTCTTTTATCCCAGTCTCATCATGGTATGTGTAATACACTCTCTGTCTTTTAATTTAAAGAATTTTCACATCACACTCCACATGGACAAAATATTCAACCTTGACAAAAAAATAAATAAATTATTAGCATTAATTAAAATTAAAAATTGAAAAACTATTATACAAAAATAATATTTTCTTTATAAAATAAAATATAAAATATTTTTCTTATCCCACACCATTTTTAAAAGTTTTTAATTTGTTTAAATTTCTTTTACAAAAGTATTTCATTATTTACTTCATATCCTCCCCCTCATCAAATACTAATTTAGATATTATTTTGTTTTCTTAAAAATATAATTCTACTCATTCCACTTAACCCTCTGCTTTAATTTTTTTTCCAGTGTTTAGATATACATATCAAAAAATACTTTTTCCTTGCCGCCACAAGAATTTTTATATTTTTTAGTTGTTTATGTTATATTCGGTACGCTAGTAGAATTTTTTTTCTAAAAATATATGTACGTGCATATCTAACACAAAAATAAGAAAAACGTAAAAAAAATTAAAAATTAGGAGCGAAAAATTATATAGGATGGGGTACATTTTTTAAAATAAAATAATATCAATTTCTATCGGGGGGAGGGGGGG
>NC_028648.1:42187782-42190499 GCF_001406875.1 Solanum pennellii | reverse complement strand
ATTTCTATCGGGGGGAGGGGGAGGGGGGAGGATGAAATATGAAATTCTAAAAATATTTTATAAATGATTTTTTTTTTAAAAAAAGGATGGGGTTGTTGCGGGTAGAGCCATCAAAATGGGCTTGACCCGCGAGGCCGGCCCAACCCAACCCTTGAATTAAGTGGGGTTGGACCAAATTTTTTGGCCCACTTAGGAACGAGGCTTTTTATCTCAACCTCACTTGGTCCGCTAGCCTCGTAGGCCCAATCCGCTAGCCTTAAAGAGCAGCCCGTGGGCTTTGAATATTTAAAAATATTATATATACACATATATATTTAGTAGTGTTTTATTTGTAAATGTTTTATCAATAAATATGTTTAAAACATAAAAAATCAAGTCTTTTAAACTAGCTTGTTTTTTGTGGGAGGAATGGTTGAATGATCAATATTTTTCTGCTAAATCTTACGTTGACTATTATGTATTTTGGTAAGCATGCACCGAAGTCTGATATTCATAAATGTACTTCTATGAGTATTCGCTGAAGTGTGTGATTTATAAATGAAAATTTGTATGTATTGATGTCTGGTTCATAGACGTCAACATTCGATTCTCTTAGATACTTCTTCTAAGAGAATAATATTGTTAATTTTTTGGTTGAAGGGTCAACTCGTCCCAACCCGTGGTCCGCATAGGGCTAGGTTGGGTCGCTATTTTATTGGTCCTTTAACTAAACGGGTCAACCCGTCCCAACCCATTTAACTATCTAGCCCGTTAGGGATGGGTTGGGTTGGGTCAACCCATTTTGGCGTCTCTAATCGCGGAGGGGAGGGGGGGATAAGTGGAGGAGGTGGAGTGAGATAAGAAAAATAATTTAATTTTTTATATGGATAGTAAGCTTTAATTTTAAATTTATATTAATTTTTTATTATTTATTTTTATCTAGATAAATTATTTTATCTATGTGGAATGACATGTGTCAGTTTTTTCATGTAAAAGATAGAGTGCACTACACACACCATCGAGGTGTGTTTCTCAAATAAAAAAGTGATAGCTTAGGTATGAAACTCACACTTTCAATAGTTTAGATATGAAACTAAAAAAAATGAATAATTCAGTTGTGTTTTTGACATTTATCTCTTTTTATTTATATGTTATCTATAAAGAAGAGAGGGAAATTAAGGGATATTATTTTCTTAAAAGGAATGGGCAAGTAAGAAAGAAGGAAGAAAAAAAAAAGGAAAACAAAAAATTAAAACAAAAATTAACCAAAGAAGTTCCATTTGTGTTTATTCCCCCCCCCCCCCCCTCCTTATTTTTTATAATATACATCGGTGTTGATACACTTTTTTATATTAAGATTTTAAGAAAAAAGAAAATATCAATATATAACTCTTAAAAGGTAGAGAAAAAGAGTAAGTAGATAATATCTTAAATAAATAAATGTAATTTACGTATAAATTTTCTACACATATCAACATAAAGAGATTTATTTTTCTTGAAGTTCATTTCTTTCTTTCTACAGTTTTATTTAAATAGATAATTATTATATAAAGTTTAAGTATTTAAAATGATTAAAGCAAAATAATTGATTAAAGGAAAAGAAAATAAATGAAAATAATAAAATATATTGAAATTTAATTTATTTAAATTTAAAAACAAAAGATAATTTTAATAATAAAAATTTTATTTTTAAATTCAAAAATATTTTTGTGATCGCGAGTTAGCGCGGCCTATTTCCCTAGTTAACAATAAATTTAAATACATGACATACATATATCGACTTGATATAAACACGCGTTGCGAATAAATTTTACCCAAAAATGATATGTTAAGTTGTGGGGACTGGACTACAATTCATTGTTTAGTCCATCTTAACTCGATTTATCTTAGTCCATCTCAACTAGACATAAAGTTGAACAATTAATAACCTATTTTGACTCTGAGGTCGGTAGTGATTATAATTAGTACTCCCTCTGTTCCATTTTATGTGACACTATTCGTTTTTTGAGAGTCAAACAAAATAACTTTGATCAGACATTTGCTCATGGAATCTTCAAATTTTTTAAAATAAAATTTATATGTTTGTAAACTACGTAAAAGGATCCATGAAAAACTTGCGGTCAACGATAGACTTGTTTGAATCTCGCAATGCGAAAATTGCCACATAACATGGGAAGGAGGGAGTAATACGGAATAGCATGAGTAAACATGATTAAATATAAAATTATCCATAATACACCAAATCAAACAACTGACAAGAAATAACCAAAAAATAACTAATTCTAGCATAATTGTTCTCATCATTAGCGATATACTCTACTTAACACTATTCTTATAGTACAACTTCGCTAAAAGACCCATAAATTTTTTTTGGAGGGGGGTGGATGGGTGGTTGGAAGGGGCATTAATAGATATTATTATGTATTGATATGAGACCGTGTTTTGATAATGGTTAATTTGGTTATTTGGCAAGTAATCACAAATTTAATGTTGTTCGACTTAAGTTTAATAATCTAGGGGAAGTTTCACATATAGTCACTAAAAAAATAGCCTAATTACTCCCCATGACTATAGTTTGATAATTCCAATTCGTAGCTACATGTTATAGAGAGGAGAGAGGCGAGGGAGACTGGGAAAGAGAGGAGGGGCAAGTGAGAGAGGGCAAAGAGTGGGAGAGGTGAATTGTATATGTATATTGGTTAGATAATTGTATGTGTATATATATATATATATACACA
>NC_028648.1:42176204-42187464 GCF_001406875.1 Solanum pennellii | reverse complement strand
TATATATATATATATATATATATATATATGTATTTATATATGTATGACAAGCGAGATTGAGAGAGAGAGGAGAGGGGCAGGGAGATTGAGAGAGGAAGGAGAGAGGCAAACGAGATTGGAAAAGGGAGGAGAGAGGCGAGCGAGAGAGGCAGAGAGTGGGAGAGAGGTGAATTGTATATGTATATCGGTTAGATAATGGTATATTATACATATGTAGTTGTATATTCTGGCAAATTATACATATACAAACATTGACTAATTATACAAACTCGAAGTCAACTCACATAATTAATGTACAATGTTAGTCACAAGTGGTAACTATAGCAAACGATATCTATGATGAGTAATTAAGTAGTATGAATTTGCTTAACCACATAATTTTCTCTATAATTATCTGCAACCCTTTAGTTTCCTTTTACACCCAGAGGGTATTTGGATTGGCTTAAAAGCTGGTCAAACCTACTTTTAAATCAGTTTTTTACTTCTGGAAGTGTTTGACAAATATAAAAAAATAACTTAAAATAAGTCAAAAATGACTTAAAATGGATCAAAAAATGTATTCAAATATTTAATATGACTTAAAATAAGTCAAAAATCAAAAGTAGGTTTCTCCTACTTTTTATTTTTTGACTTTAAAATCATTTTGTACTTTTTATTTAACTTAAAAACTACTCCTGTTATAAAATAAAGCTCATAAGAATATAATCACAAAGAGAAGAAGACAAGAGAAGTAGATAGAAGAAGAGAAATTTTCTTCTTATTCAAGTGTATTTTACAATGGTGAATGATATCTCTATTTATAGGTAGAGAAATCAACCAAAAGGTCACCATCTTTAATGTCACATTAATAGATACATTTCTATCCCAAAAAAAAGGTTCATATCACCTTGGGAATACATATCCATGATAAGGATAAGTTTATAATAAGCTTAATGGACAATCAACTTAATTCAATGTATTTACAACACTCCCCCTTCGATGTCTATAGATAATGTGCCTCGTTAAAACCTTACTAGGAAAAATCCTCTGAAAAAAAATTCTAGTGAAGGAAAAAGATTACACGTATCTTTTGATACGCACTATCTGTTGCCTCATTAAAAACCTTGCCAAGAAAATCCAGTGGGAAAAAACATCGGTCAAGGGAAAAACAGTGCAACACGTATTATACTCCCCCTGATTAAAACATCACTTAATTTATTATGATGATGTCTCCAATTTTCGTACATTGTGGTTGGTATATTCTTTTTCAAAGAAAAACCACACATTTCCTGAATAGGTGTGTCAGTTATCTTAACTAGGCGCACTTTCGGCTTGCTTCATGAAAGGCTATTATTTCTGCACAGCAACATTTGCTTTATTGATCACCAGGATATTATTGTGCCTCCACATGAAAACAAATAGCGTGTAAAAATCGTTATGCGGATCAGATAAATATTCTGCATCTACATAAACAATCAATTTTGTCTTGGATTCCTCGGAATAGAATAAACCCATAGCTATGGTCCTTCGAGGATATTCAATAATGTGCTCAACACCATTTCAATGTCCTTTTATCGGGGAGAAACTGAATCTTGCCAGTAAATTTACTACAAAACAAATATCTGGTAATATTGTTAGTAAGATGCACTAGTGCCCTGATTGCACCAAGATATGGAGTTTCATCACCAAGAAGCTCTTCATCTTTATTTTAAGGTCAAAATGAATTATCATTTATGTCAAGCGATCTCATAATCATTGGGATACTCAATGAATGTGATTTATTTATACAAAAACATATCTGTGTATGTGTATTGATAGACAAATATTTTATTTGTCAAATTATCAATCAGTAAGTCAAGAAAAAATTCTGTCTTACCAAGACCTTTTCACAAAAATACAAAGACAATTAGGGTCATTCTTTTGTATCATTTTCTTCCTTGACTATTTCAATCCATATAAGGATTCTTGAAGCTTTATTAAAAAAGTTTCTTTCAAACCTTTATATGCTTCAGACATCTTCATTGCTTCAAGGATTTTCATATAACCTTCATTGTCTTGCTAGACATGACAATTATTCATTATATGCATTCAAGTTTTTCACATGTTGCCAGATCAAAACAAACCTTATTGCATCCACCATAGGTGAATACATCTCCAATAATGCAAGGAATTTTGCGACAAACTTGTATGCCCCAAGTCACAAGTTGTACTTGATATATAACAATTATACCATCACATAATAATTTATTGTACACCACTGACTTTTCTAAGTGAAACAATATAGCCAACCATTTATCTGTCCACACTATATAACAGATTTGAATTCAAGATCCTCGTCATAATTTATATCATTGAGCACTATCTCATATCAAAGATACCGTCGATGGTTATTTGATATCGATTCAAACAAGTCATAACTTATCGAGATCTCTTCATTTTTCATTATTTTCCAGGTACCTAAACATTTTCTGAGGTTTTATGAAGTGTTATGTCAATGTGCTCTTTTATAGCACTTGCCTCATTATCATGATCATAATTGATCATTTGCTCCTCTCCTTCTTCAAGATATTTTATATTTGAAACCGATTGATCTATTAAGCTTCTGGCGTATCATAAATTATGTCCTTCAAGGACTTCATATTGAAGCATTTGCAGCTGAATTATATCATACGGTCAGTGCATTCATCTGGCAACTGATTTGTAGCATTATGCAAATGAATTATCTCTTGAACTTTAAATTCACATAGTTATTTAACGAGGATCTTATTAATTCATAATTAACCTCACATAATTTTAGTTGTCAAAATCATCTCTCCCCCTAATGTTAGGAAATCTAACATTCATCCCAACCTTATTTGGGAATTCATCTTTGTGCGTGGTAGAGAAATTAAAATCATAACCGCACATTCAATATTTTAGATGAAAATTATATGGTTCCTGACCCTAAATCAATTTTAATGGGGAAACCTTGTTAGCTTGATGCATACATGTGTTGCTACATGTTAAATAAATTTATCTCATACCAAATTTTATTTGAGAGTTTTGTTCTCACAACCATGATTTAGCTATAACTGGATGCATACAATTTTTGCTAAATCAACCAGCATTATCAATATAATTTCATAGTTTGGAACTGTGCTCTTAATTTTAACAATTCGAGCAAACAATCTTACAAAAATCAATTTGTAAGTTGACAACAAAACACATGTGACCATCGCATAGATGCATTGATCATATAGTTGCAAATGATCCACATGACAGGTGAACGGGCCCATATCAACTTTTTTATATGTTTCAAAAATTTTAGGGAATTACGATCCCAAGCTTAACTGATACAATGATCATTTTATGAAGAGAACAAACAACACATGAGAATTCTTGAAGAATCTTTTGTTTCTTCAGCATATAATCCACATGAATTCTCAATTACATTTGCATCACATTGATACCAGAATGGTCAACTGATCATGCCAACTAATCTTTATTTCAGTACATTTATAATTTTTTTCGCATGTGATTTCATCTGCATGCCCACATTTGTGTGCAACAAACAAGAGGAAACAATGGGTAACCTTTTACATAAATATTTATAACCCCTTCGGTTGTAGTGATTTATAGTCTCAATATTCATTTTCAATTCATTCGAAACTTAAAAAGTTTCTTTTGAGACTTACTACAACCCCAATATTATTCCTCTGATAATAGCACAACTCGTTAGAGATTGCAATTAATTTTGTGTACTATCACATATTGCATGACACCATCCCTATGGTGAGCATCTCGTTCAAGGAGGAAATTATATTATTATTTTCATGATCAAAATCACTACGAGCAAGACGTCTTTCATGCTTTACTTTTGTTGTACCATAGGTACACAACCAAATGACAAATTTGTATTCGCACCCAATAATGACCACAACCCTTATAGGCAAGAACTGTTTCTTTCTTTTTCCCTTTCCATAGTTCACAAAGTGACATATAAACGTACAATACGATTAGCCATTTCTGTCAAATCAAAATTTATTTCCTCTCAAACCTCCCGTAGAGGTGAGTTTTGGCATATATCTTTTTTTTTCAAACCTCCCATAGAGGTGAGTTGTGACATATATTCAATCCATAATGATTTTATCACATCTTGACCAATTCTCTTATAGAATGGTCGAGCATTCACGATACTCATCACAAGTCACATTCTCTTCAAGGAATGGACTAATCATTTATATGTACTTCATAAATTTGCATTATAAGTACATTGTCATGGTTTTAAAATTCATCATATTTTCATGACACAGCTCAACATCACTTTGAAAGATCAAGTGTACAATCACTTTATCTTCTTGTCTCATGATAGAGGATTTATAAACGTGTCAAATTATTGGGTTGACAACATTCACAAGTCTAATGACCTTTCATACCATTTTGATAATAAAAATTGCCTTCACATTTTCAAGGACTATTTGAAGAACCCATAGTGTTCTTCTTTTTATCATTACCACAATGATGACTATTATAATTTCGTCCCTCCACGCCCTTATTCATATAATTAATTATTTGTCATCTTTCAGACTAATTATTCACTGCTACCACATTCATATGATTGAATGGAGCAAGTCAACAGGCGGATTTCAAAGTTATCACATGCTGCTACCACATTCTTTTCAAGGAATGGAGCAAATTCAATATGATGAATTTCAAGACATTTCATCAAAAATATATTATTTTTGCCTTAATCATCATTTTATCACCACTATGGTGCATTGAGACTCAAACTCAATGTCTAATCCATACAAGGCACATAGGTCATAATTCTATGGGACTTGAACCCACTACATTATTATCACGGTGCATCACAATTGATGTCTTACCCTCTTGGTGCGATAGAATTTGAATCTATCGTCTTATCCTCAAATATTTTTCATTATGTGCATCTGGACTTAACCTGATGTCTTACCCTTTTTGGTGCGATCAGACTTGAACCCATCGTCTTACTCTTAACCAATGGTATAATAGACCGAAGTACAATATGACTCACCCTTTGAGTCTTTCAAAACAATCAAAATAATATTTAAACTCATGCTATTAAAATTTTATACCTTCTTCTATTTAAGAAATTTTGTATAGCATGTCATATTCAATCAATTTTAGTATATGTCTTAGGTTCCTGATAATTGTTAGTGACTAAATATAATTTTATTCTAAATCATAAAAATATTTTAGAAAATACAAACCTGATTTTATGCATATAATACCTTGATTCTCATAACGAGATCAACCAACACATGAGTTAAAGAGAAACTAAAATTTAGTCTTAATTGGCTAGAGACTCGTGCTGATAACGTGTTATAAAATCAAGCTCACAAGAATATAATCATAAAGAGAAGAAGACAAGAGAAGTAGATAGAAGAAGAGGAATTTTCTTCTTATTCAAGTGTATATTACAATGGTGAATGATATCTCTATTTATAGGTAGAAAAATCAATCAAACGGTCACCATGTTTAATGTCACATTAGTAGATACATTTCTATCCCAAAAAGGTTCATATCACCTTGGGAATACATATCCATGATAAGTATAAGTTTATGATAAGCTTCATGGACAATCCACTTAATTCAATATATTTATAACAACTCCCTCTTTTTTCAAATTTATTGAATTGTTTAGATGTTTCACACTCTTCAAGAAACCAAGATTAAGACATAAATTATGCTTAAATTTCTATTTTTATTATTATTAGCTATTATTAAAATTATGATAATTAACAAAAAATTAATTAATAATCTCTATTCCCCCAATTACTTGTCCACTTTTTCCTTTTTTAGTTGTTCCTAATTACTTGTCTATTTTGAGAAATCAAGAAAGAATAATTTTTTTACCTTTTATACCCTCAATTAATTACTTTGAAAAGGGTAGAACTTTTTGAAAAGTGTAAATATTTAATTCACCCACTTTATAATTAATAAGGTTAAAATGATAAAGTTACTATGTTAATTATTATTTTCTAATAGGTGTGTCAATTCAAAAGTGAACGAGTAATTAGTGACCCAAGGAGTAACTAATTCCAATAGTAACCAATGAAGGGTAACATTGAAAAAACCATTCTAAAAGTTGTCTTGAAAATTGAATAATTAAGTTTATTTGAAAAATAGAAAATATCTCAACAATTCAATTAATATAATATTGAGGAAATATTTTTTAAGTCAATCCAAACGAACTCTTACTTTAGTACTAAAAATATTTTTTCTTATATATTTGTTCATTATAGTAAATTAGAATTTTTATTCTTCCAATATTTACCCTTATCATTCCGTAAACATAATCAATAAGGATGATTTAATAAAACAAAGTCAAGTCAATTAAGAGCAAAGTAAAATGAATAGAGTATAATAAAATTGACTTGGGGTCGATAGTAAATATAATTAATTTTATGGTGGAGAAATTACAGAAATACATCCCTTTTGTTTCAGTTATTTTCATTATCCCCTATTACTTTTAAAAATTTCTAAATTTCTTATTTTCTTCAATATACCCGAGCTGCATATTAATATATCTGAGCCAGTATTTAATGTATTAGAGCCAGTATTTGATGTATTCGAGCTACGTATTATGTATCTGAGCTGATTTTTTATGTATCCGAGCTACAATTAATGTATCTGAGACATGATTTAATGTATCCAAACTACATATAAATGTATCCGAGATTTAATTATTGTATCCGAATTTTATTATTTTAAGGATTAATGTAATAAGAAATTTATTAGGGATAAATTGTAGTTTTATATTAAAAGAATGAGATTTATGTAAACATTAATGGAGGGTTCGGATATATTAGTGACCAAAAAATCAAAACGCTGATACATTAAAAGAGGCATGGATATATGCGCTAATACATTAAAAAGAGGGTCGGATACATTAATGGGGGTCGGATACATTAATGACATTTTTGACTTAAAAAGAAAACTTAGGGATTTTGGAGATTTGTAAAACTTATAAGAGATAATGGTAATGAGTAAACTAAAAGGTGAGATTTCTGTAATTAGTTAGAAAATTACATAAATCACATACTTTTAAGGCAAAATTACAATCTATCCCTTAAAAGTTTATAATTACAGAAATCTCTCAAACGGTACGATAATATAAGCGCTAATACATTAATCTGATGCGCGAATTACATTTATCATTAAGTAAGATACATTACATTTTATACATGATACACTAATCTGATGCATATTTTATACATGATACACTAATCTGATGTGCGAGATACACTAATCCGATGCATAAAAATGAAAGATTTTAAAGTGTAAAACTTATAAGGAATATTGATAATAAGTAAACTAAAATGTGAAATTTCTGTAATTTATCCTAGTTTTATTGAGGTGTGACATTTTGGTTGTCATAAAGAAGGTTAACAGTTAGGAATCGAGAAAATGTAACATTGATTCCATCGAAGCGCAATATGTTTATATGGTTAGCAATTAATGTCATGTAATGACATAAAAGTGTCCAAGAAAAATGGTGTCTAATTATCAAAATAAAATACAAAATACTGTGTTATTTGGAGTTTGAATGCGAAACTCTTTCACTCAAATAGACACTTGTGTCCAACTTTAAATATATATTTTTTAAATGTAAAATTTGACAAATATATAAACGTAATTTTTTGATCGGGTATTCAATTGGACACCCCGGGGTAGCTATAGCTATGCCACAAGGTTGTTAGTCTGTCTAATTGGATACCCTTCGTCGGAAAAAATATTATATATACAAGTAAAATAATACACAAAATAATTAAATAACATATTTTGGACACCCTTAACACAACAAGTTGTTATAGTCTAGTGATTTCATAGTGCTCACATGTTAGAATCTCACTTTTAAAAAAAGCTTTTGTTGTGCTCATTTTTGAGCACCCTATATGAAATTCTTGACTCCGTTACTGAAATCATTTCTAGTAAAAATCATGCTTGTAGATGCAACATTTACTAGAAGAGATTGATTATGCTTTAAGATTGAAGCTTAACTCCTATATGGCTATATCTATCGTAATTGAATAGCAATAAACCAGTAGATGACATGTGGCAAAAGTATTCCTCAACTTCCTAAGAATAAAAGAGACAAAAGCAAGAAATAATGTAGTCATTCATTGTATTCTTATACTTTGAACTAAAAATTTTCATGCGTGAAATCAAAATTTTAATTTTAAGGAGTTTAAATTGTATAATGATGATTTGAAGTGTTAAAAATTTGATTCTAACCCTAATATTCATATATATATATATATATATATATATATATATATATATAAATTAAGAAAAACTTCTTAATATATATATACACACACATTATTTATATAAAAGTTGTTGAATTTGATCAAACTCGTATCCAAACTTCTAGCTCTGTCCTGATTAAAGTTCTGCCACTTGGTGTGTTGGTTTATATATTGATGTCTCCTTATTTATTTGATAACAACATCAAAATGGACAATAAACGACTCAAATGGTATAATCTCTCCATTAAAATCCGGCACTCTAAACAAAAAAATGTAAGATTGAACGTCTTAAATTCACAAAAACAAAATGTGACACAATAAAGTAGAATGTAGCATAAACATGCATGATTAGTTGTATAGACTATAGTCTATTATGTTGTAAAATTGTCATCTCTTGAGTACATTCTTGCAAACCAAAATAATTACTGTACCAAATTTGTACATCAAAAGATAACAGTAAAAGAATGATACACCTGGTATAAAGTAAAATTCAGTTACTAATTGGTCAAAAGTAAAAGTATTTTTTGTCGTTGTAAGGTAAAACTTATAAAGCTGTTGTACTTCTTAACTTCCTCTGCATGTGCACTCATTGTACAGGGACCAAACTTGCCTTTCATCTTTAAATTCACAGTTTCTTTTTTCTTTTAAAAAAAAATTTATTTTTACTTCTTTGACATATAAATCATTAGTGATCCTGGCTAGTACTTCCTTTGTCCCATTTTCATACGAGTTAATCTGATTTAATATGAAATTTAAGAAAAAAATTAAAGATTTTAAAATTTTGTGATTTAAAATAAGTAAATAAATGTTTGCGTGATTATAAGTTATATTTTTGAGATAAAATTGATATTTTTAAATTAAATTGTTAATTGATATAGAAATTTATCATTCATTTTTGGGCTGCTTAAAAAAGAAAGTAAATCATATAAAAGTGATACAGATGAAATATTAAGATACCAAGAAAGTACCAATATGAGTTGTGATGCAGTGTGGAGATTATTTTCCCATTAACGAGGGTTCTTCAGTATGAACCTTGGGTATAAAAAAAACTTTATTAGGAGCATAGCCACTGAAAAAATATTACCATGTGCTATTTAAATTTAGTCAAAACTATAATTTGGGGTATGAAATAAAAAGACACCAAGAAAGTAGAAACCAGACCATATGTCTATCCTTTCTTCTTTTGACTTGTGACCATCCTTTAAATTTTTTCTTTTAATCCCAACTTCACATTTAAATGTTATTGTCTTCTTACTAGCTACAACAACAATCCCAAAGATTTAGCCTTTTATATCCTTCCAATTTACTCTAACTAAACAAACAAACAAACATGGCAATTGATATGATTTTTGAAATTACAAGTCCAAGAATCTCTTTCTCATCCGATGAACAAGTCATAGATTTGCAACATTATCAATCAGATTCAAATCCTGAATTCGATTTCTGTATTAGCACCAATATCGCTAATACAGAAACTTGTTCAGCAGATGAACTCTTCTTAAATGGATTAATTCGTCCTCTTCAACTACAACAAAAACAAAAACTTGTCACATTATCTAATTCTCCTCCTACTCCAGCTCCACCAATTGCAAATCAAAATGTAATCTCGAAACACATTAGTGTTGATGATAATCAAAACAAGTCGTTTTGGCGTATTAGGAGAAGTACTAGTCTTCATGGAAATAAGAAAAGTTCATTTTGGTCGTTGCAACGCAGTAATTCAACTGGATCAAAGAGTTTTTCAGTTAAAGAAAATCAGAAACATAAGAAGAATATATTGAATCCTTCTTCTGGAGTTAGTTTATACTCATCATCATCACAAAAGCCTCCATTGAGAAAGAATTATAGTAATGGGATTTGCATTAATCCTGTTTTGAATGTAGCACCTTATACTTTTATTCCAAAAGCTACCGCTAATCTCTTTGGTTTAGGATCATTCCTTGCCAATGGAAAAGATAAGAAGAGTAAGAAATGATTTTTTTGTGTGCGTGTCAATATTTTGTACTTGCCTTTCTTCTATGTTCTTTATAAATTATTATTATTGAATTCCATCATGTAAATTAGGTTTATAAATGTTTCTTTTAATTTGATTTCAGCTTGTATTTATACTTTTAAATTTTTGTTGTGTATTAGTAAGTATTTAAATTCTTATAAAGTTGAATAAGTAAACATACATATCCTACTTGCATAATACACACAAAACGTTATGTAGGGCTTGAGCTTCCATATAAAACGTCATGTAAGATGCTTATGCCTATCTATTTAACTTTATGCAACTTTAATTGTCTATATATAAAATAGAAGAACGCGGATGTCAGATACTCCCTTTGTCCCAATTTATATGACCCCTTTATGTTTTGAAAGTCAAACAATTTAAGTTTGACTGGAAATTTGAAAATGAAATTTTTTATTTTTTAAATGAAATTTATATATTTGTAAACTACATAAAAAATACTGAGTCATAATAATTGATAATTCAAAATGCTTAAAAGATCTATAAAAAATCTACGATCAAAGATAAATAGACTTGTTGGACTCTTTAAATCCGACATATAAAATGAGACGGAGGGAGTACAACCGTACCTTTTGTCTCTTGTGCTCATCTAAATAGATAATCAATTTAAAGTTACAAAAATGGTAAAGATATAGAGTGTGTTTGGTATGAAGGAAAACATTTTCTAGAAAATGTTTTCCAATTTTCTCATGTTTGGTTGGGACAAAAGTTTTGGAAAATGTTTTCCAAATCAATTCATTTTCCTCAAAATTAAGGAAAATGACTTCCCTTCAAAAGTTAAGGAAAATATTTTCTAAAACTCTCCTCCAATATCAAATTATATTTTTTTGGGGAAAAAAATCAATTTTTAAAAAATATTCACTTTAAAATTTTTATTTTTTCACCAAATCTCTTATCCCCCCCACCGGCCAGCCCCCCCAACCCGACCTTATCCCAAAAAATTTAATTTTGATTTTTAAAAATATTTTTAACTTCAAATTTTTATTTTTAAACTCCT
>NC_028648.1:42146006-42175241 GCF_001406875.1 Solanum pennellii | reverse complement strand
CCACTACCCCACCCCCACCTCCACCCCAAAAAAATAATAATTTTAATTTTAAAAAATATTTTCAATTTCATAAAATATTTTTTACTCTAGTAAAAATGAAAGATGTCTCTCAAGAAAAAAATCATTCTTAAATCAAACACTAAAAATTATTTTCGGAAAATATTTTCTACTCACCAACCAAACATGAGAAAATAAATCCAAAATCTACTTATTTTCGAGAAAAATATTTTCTAAAAAAACATTTTTCATGAAAAACATTTTCCTTCGTACCAAACACACTCATATAGTAAAATAAGTACTATAATAGTGTGTTAATTAAATACTAAAGAGGATATGAATTGAGACAGTTATAAAGGATTTGGTGAATTGAATTAGCCATTAGGAATGTCCATAAAATAATAATTAACTATATTGTAAATAGGGTTAGGGGACACAAAGACAATAGGCCTTCTTTTGTGCTTGTCCCTTTTGTTTTTTCATTTAAAATTTTAGATTTAATTAAAGGGTTTCTATTATCAAGATTACTTTCTTTTGTCTGTCTTTTCATAAGATATGATATATTTGATTAGGTTCAAACTTTCGCGGAGTGGTTTATGACATTTGTTGCTTTTGTTTGTTTTCTGGGGGATTGAGACAATAACATCTTACCCAACAAAAATGTAAAATATGGGTTATAATATATTACCAACATTTTCATGAAATACTACACATATTGAGGATCATTTCAAATGAGTAATAGTTTTCAACAACAATTTTCCTTCAAGTTCAAATCAAGTTTAAACATAAAGTAAAATTTACTTTTTATTCCCCCGTTTTAGTAAATTAAGAGAGTTTTACTACTTGGCTCCTATATAAAAATAGAGTATTATTATTTTGTGTCAAATAATTACATAAAGTATAGAGACAAGTGTCAAAAACACACCTAAACTATTCACTTTTTGTGAGTTGCATACTTAAACTATTGAGAATGTGAGTTTCATACCTAAATTATCAGTTTTTAGTTTGAGAACACACCTTAGTGGTGTGTGAATACACTCTCTTTTATTTGAAAAAACCTTTACACATGACATTCTAGATAAAATATTTTACCTAGATAAAAATTAAATAATAAAATATTTATTAAAAATTAAATATTTAAATTTTACTATCCATATAAAAAATTAAATTATTTTTCTTACGCCACTCCACCACCTCCTCGACGTACCCCCTCCCCCCCTTCCGGACAACCCCCATTCTTTTTTTTTTTAAAAAAGTCATTTATAAAATATTTTTAAAATTTCATACTTCATCCACTAGTACCGAATAAAACATAAATAACTAAAAAAATTAACAAGTCTTCTGGCGGCAAGTAAAATATTTTCGATATGTACATCTAAACACTGAAAAAAGAAATTGAAAGCAGAGGATTAAGTGGGATGGGTATAATTATTTTTTAAGAAAATAAAATAATATCTAAATTAGTATTTGAGGAGGGGGAGGAGATGAAGTAACAAAAATGAAATACTTTTATAAAAGAAATTTAAACAAAATAAAAAACTTAAAAAATGGTGGGGGTAGGGTGCCACATCCCACAAGTACACCCCAGAAGTTAGAGTATCCTTGCGAGGTCACACGAAAAATGAGACTTCAAGAAATCTCATCTAAGCCTCTCATATCATTCATTGCATAATAAGCATAACTAAAATGAGTAAAAATTTAAAATTTTCTTCACACACGAAGAACTGTTTCATAAACAATACGCAAGCGTAAGACTTTGATTTAAAACATTAGAACTATACAACATCTCATTAAAACATCTAGACTTTAGAGTTTACAACACTTGGGACTAATCCCATACAAGACATAAAATAAAGACTTAAGACATAAAGGAACATGTGGCTATTGTCCTCGAATCAATGAGGACTCACCACTACTTCATCTTCAACCCTTAGAAACCTATTCATCCTTCATGTCACATCAAGATTCCATTTCCCTACACTTTAGTCAAAAAGTAAAAGAAGGGGTTAGCAGATTCAAGATTCCATTTCCCTACACTTTAGTCAAAAAGTAAAAGAAGGGGTTAGCAGATTAGATGTACTAAGTATGGAAGCCATGCAAAAACCATGAAAAAAGGACATTTAGTAATAAGCATGCTTTTCATGAATTTCGATTAAAACATCACTATAATCATAAGAACAACATTTAACAACTTAGAAACACATAAGAAATCATTTAGGCAAAAATTCACAGTTTTTAGCAAACATTAGAGTGAAGTCACTTCACTTTATAGTGAACTCAATTCACTGTTACAGTGAAGTTCCTTCACTTCACTTTAAACCCCATTTAGCATGTAATATTCTCACTCAAAGCTATCCTAAGATTCACTTAAGTCACACAAAGAGAGACCGCCCATACACCCTCTCTAGATGCTCCTAAACAACCCTCAAGATTACTTATAATGAGTCACATACACACTTAAGAGATATCAACATAAGAACATGAGATTTTCCTACCAAGGTGACTCTAAGGTTCACTTGAGTGAGTTGTGAAGTGACCACCCATACAATTCCTTACACACACATTTGAAGAGATCCTATAGACTCCCTAAGATAAAGTCATTCTCATTTAACACATTATTATATAGGTGATAGGACATTCTCCTTTCAAAGACTATCAAAAGACTTACTTAAGTAAATCAAGAAGATAACGTCCATAGTGACCTCTTCAAGATTACCTAAATAATCCTTAAGATTACCTAAGGCTTAGATCATATCCACATAATCAACCAACTTCCCTAACTAGAGTCATTCTTAAGACTTATCTAGGTAAGATAAGAAGTGACCATTCATATGCCCCCTTTACACCTTAACTAGACAACCCTTAATTACTCTAGATAAGTACTACCTCATTTTAACATACTTTCTTAACTTGAGTCATTATATTCATTAGTTAATTAAGAGACATTCATCACATAAAGGACATTCAAGTAATGGTCTTATACAAGACCTAGGGAGTCCAAATAACATCTTCAAAGCCTATTGTGCAATGTCTAGATAGCGTCCCATACCACCACCTAAACTTCATAGAACTTCTCAAATGCTAGTAGGTATCCCACATTATGAGAATAGGCATTAACCGACATAGACCATATTAACAACTCATGGAATCTTGAGTTCTAACCTACTCCGATGAGGGTGTTCTATTTGCCAAAGGTAGAATTAGGACAAATCCCATGTAAGAACATGGTTAAGGACTATGAAGGGCTTTTATGTACTCTAGTCTCATTCTCAAGTAGAGGTACATTATACTCTAGTCTCATCTCAAGTAGTGATACTTCCATAACATAATCACTTGGTGCTAGCCTTCGTTCTCATAGAGTAATTCACATTAACGTTCATATAAATGGGTCACATATCTAGTTCATGAACCAATTATATTCAACCAACCAAAGCAAGGTGCACTAGGGCATATCTCATTATGGCGACAAGAAGCTCATCGTGACTTTCCTAAGATATGATATGATGCCGTTCAAGCCAATCAACCTTAAGTCCATCACTCATTACATGAAGGATACCATTACGACTAACTACTTCACGATTTATAACCTTACCACTTGGTTCAAGGTTCCACATAAATGACCTTCGTATCATCATGCAAGGTCTCACCTATATTCATTTATTCAAGACTAAGACCCTTTAGGTTCCTAAGTCAAGACATCACATATTCACGTAAGCATCAAATAAGGGACACAAGTGAACCAAAACAAGACACCACATACTTCACCTTAACACACATTACTAGTCATTCTATAAGCACATAAGAATAACCATTATCGTCGTTAAGTCATCCTACACACTACCATATCATCATCAACATAACTATTATAGACTCAAGTAGGAACAACCATGCATCAACCCTAAGACTACACATAGAAGCTCATAGTCATAGTTTACATGATTTCCTAACATACATAACAAGAAAATATACTTTCATATTCCTTCACATATATATAGATATACTCATATTTCACATAAAACAACTATACAAAACATCATAGTATTTCAAGTAGTGCCGACAAGGCCATGATCATCATATTGCATAAACTAACACCGACAAGGCCACGTCAATTGCAAGTAAAGCACATATCACCGCCACCATAAGTGGACCATACAATTCCCAACATAATTTAAGTCTAACTAACATCAAAATAAAGGAATTAGGACAGCATACCCCACTCCATCTTACCACTTCGATTTCAAGGCTAAATCATCCAATTCGATATTACAAGGCCCTTACCCAAGGCCACAACCAACAACTCAATACAATTATATCGATAATCAATGAAACTAGGTCAATTCATTACATACTTATCAATCTAATACAACCTAGATATCAATTGAATATAATTATTACATCATTAGAAAGCCCATAGAAAATTACATTAGAAATAATAAGCCTCAAGTTAATATCAATTCAATAAGCTTAGCATTACATTAGAAATAATAAGCCTTAAGTTAATATCAATTCAATAAGCTTAGCATGTAATAGATCTAAGAGTATCCATTACTCAATTAATCAAATTTAAACATTCTATACATCGTATATACATAATCTATAAATGAATCAAAAGCACATAACAATCTACACATGAATTCATGAATATCAAAGCATAATCAATTCACCCATATTTTAGTGAAATTTAGAGATTTGAGATGATCAAGGGTTCATGGAGAATTTCATTGGAAAACATCAATTAAACATCAATAACATCATATCTTAACGTTTGGAAACTATTTATGCAAGAACACAAGACTTGGAGTAGAAATTGGACTTTTTCATCTTTTTGAAATATTTGAAAATCACCTTTGAAATTGGATCTAAGGTGATAGAAAGCCTTAGATAAAGAACTCCCATACCTTATTTGAAGAATCCAAAGATAATTGAAGAAGAAACTCCATTTAAGACCCATCTTCAAGATCCATCTTCACTTTGAACTCACATGGAGGTTTTTGGAGAAACTATAGGAGGGAAGGGGTTTTGATTTAGATGTGAGGGTTATTATCAGAGTTTAATGACTTATATACTCTTAAAATACCTATAAACACATAAAATAATCATCCTCCTATTTTTAAAAGACTTGGGGTGAAATCCCAACTTCACCCCTAACATTACATAAAGTTGGAAGAAAACTGCCTCACAGATGACTTGCCCATCGACGGGGCGTCACCACTACGACGGGCCGTCACTGGCCACCGTCGGTGGTTACAGTAGCCTACCAAGGCTTCCCTCTTCATCCATGGCCAAGTCCCCCACGACGACACCCTTCGACGGGGCGTCAACAGGCCCACGAGCCGTCGACTGCTCCGTGTCTGGGGCCTGCCTGTGACTGTTTTGGCAACATTTTTGGGTCCTTCCTCAAGGACCCTTAGATGGTCCTTGGGGATAATTTCCCGGATGTTTCCAATCCAATTATGATTTTCTATAATTTTAACACCTCTCTCATGAATTTCATACAAAATGAACACATAAAATTTGATGAAACTCGCCTAGACGTACAAGGTCACTTCAAGGCATATCTTTCGAACATCATGGACGTTCTTGGACATTTGACCTCCAAACTTCACGAAACTTTGAACACTGCATATAAATGCTATATTAACTCAATTAATAACCATATAATCTCATGAATCACCCATGAACACATAAATCCATATATGAGGCACTTAGGTGATTTAGTCGTCGAACATCTTGGTCGTTCCTTGACGTTTGACTTCTTATGCTCCTAAAATCTTAGATACTACCTCTTACCAACATTATAAACCAAATTAGGACCTTATATCACCATTGCAACCACGTTAGGCTCTACATTTGCCTAAATCATTTTTGGGGTCTTACATTCTCCTCCACTTGGACAACATTCGTCCTTGAATGACACTTGTCACTCTCCGAACACTTCCAAGAGTAAGGATTCAATTAGAAACTCATAAACATTCCATATAACACACAATCAAGAAGAACACATCAATTTCACATAATTAAGAGAATCACAACACAACAAGAAACTAGAAAATATTCTATAACTCATCATGCTATAAAACTCAAATGCTTCATTCCAAAAAGCAAAATATCATTTTATATTCAATATAATACTTATATATATCAGTTTTAACCACATTACAGCAATTTTAGACCAACGAATCAATTAGTCAAATTCCAAAAAATTTCACAGTGAACTGGTAGTGTGCATTACAGTGATTTGAGCAAATTTTTTTTTCATAAATGCAATTTCTAGGAAATTCATGATATAAACATGCTAATATTCAATGTAACATCATATAAACTTCTTTTACAACATAGTCATGGCTTCATAAAATACACAAAGCAAGAAGTTGATGAAATTCAACTTCAACAAAACTTCAATCAAACATGCATATCATAAGGAGAAAGTTAGGAACTCATCTTCCACAAAAGACTCCTTTACAACCAAGTTACCAAGAACTCTTTGTTTTAGGTGAATAAACACATTATGAAAGGTTAAGGGCACCTCAATCCCAACAAACATTACCCTTCACCATACTCCCTCACTTAGGAGAAACCCATTCTAAGGTCAACATAACATTTACTATAAGGAACTCCCTCAAGGCACCTTAAACCATACTAATACTTTCTCACCCAAGTCTTATCTCATGGAAACTAAAGGCTCTCAAAGGTCTCTTTATCTAGCCACTGCATCCCCCTTACTAGGAGAACTCACCTTTACTCCTTCAAATCCCATCACCTCCCTTCCTATGGTTGGGGTCTTAACAACATCAAACTCTCTTAACAACCACTCTTTCACATTCTCACACTATATCTTACCATTCTGTCCAAATTCACTACCCTTCAAAAGGTAACCAAGCCAATCTAAGGTCAAAACCACCATCTATCACACCTCATCTAACAAGTTACATCTCATCTTTTCTCTTCCTCAACCCAAACTTCATAAAGTCACTCTCTAGGACCAACATATAAGGGAAACAATGGAAATACACCATATACCGAACCCTTAGCCACAATTAGATGAATGAAGAAGTGAAACTTTTCCTAGCACCCAATAGCCTCCTATTAATAATGTGGCGCGCTTCACATTATAAACAAGACTCTACTAGATGTGGTACATACGACAACTCAAGATACTCCCTAAACCTTATGCTCTGATACCAAGTTTTTCACATCCCACAAGTCCACCCTAGAAGTTAGAGTATCCTTGCGTTGTCACACCGCAATGAGACTTCAAGAAGTCTCATCTAAGCCTCTCGTATCATTCATTGCATAATAAACATAACTAAAATGAGTAAAAATTTAGAACTTTCTTCACACACGAAGAACTCTTTCATAAATAATACACAAGCGGAAGACTTTCATTTAAAACATTAGAACGATACAACATCTCATTGGACCATCTAGACTTTAGAGTTTGCAACACTTGGGACTAACCCCATACAAGACATAAAATAAAGACTTAAGACATAAGGAACATGTGGTTATTATCCTCGAATCGATGAGGACTCACCACTACTTCATCTTGAACCCTTAGAAACCTATCCATCCTTGATGTCACATCAAGATTCCATTTCCCTACACTTTACTCAAAAATTAAAAGAAGGGGTTAGCAGATTAGATATACTTAAGTATGGAAGCCATGCAAAAACCATGAAAAAGGGACATTTAGCAATAAGCATGCTTTTCATGAATTTTGATTAAAATATCATAGTATAATCATAAGAACAACATTTAACAACTTAGAAACGCATAAGAAATCATTTAGGCAAAAATTCACATTTCTTAGCAAGCATTACAGTGAAGTCACTTCAATGTACAGTGAACTCAATTAACTGTTATAGTGAAGTTCCTTCACTTCACTTTAAACCCCCTTTAGCATGTAATCTTCTCACTCAAAGCTATTCTAAGATTCACTTAAGTCACTCAAAGAGATACCGCCCATACACCCTCTCTAGATGTGCCTAAACAACCCTCAAGATTACTTATAATGAGTCACATACACATTTAAGAGATATCAACATAAGAACAAGAGATTTTCCTACCAAGGTGACTCTAAGGTTCACTTGAGTGAGTTGTGAAGCGACCACGCATACAATCCCTTACACACACACTTAAGAGATCCTATAGACTCCCTAAGATAGAGTCATTCTCATTTAACACATTAGTATATAGGTGATAGGACATTCTCCTTCCAAAGGCTATCAAAAGACTTACTTAAGTAAATCAAGAAGATAACGTCCATAATGACCTCTTCAAGATTACCTAAATAATCCTTAAGATTACCTAAGGCTTAGATCATATCCACATAATCAACCAACTTCCCAACTAGAATAATTCTTAAGACTTATCTAGGTAATATAAGAAGTGACCATTCCTATGCCCCCTTCACACCTTAACTAGACAACCCTTAATTACTCTAGATAAGTAATACCTCATTTGTCAATTATTTATAGAGATAAATATTTTTCTAAAATATATGTATTCTTTGGTCCTATTAGTTTTGTTATCTATTATCCTTTTCAAAATAAATTATTAATTTATACTTCTTATGTCTCGTATTAGTTATCTAATACCAAAATATTTAGTTAAAACTCCTAAGTGAGGTGTAAGAAAAATAGAGTGTACCCAAAAGTTATCACTATCTCGTGGAGATAGATAGACCATCAACTTATATTATTTGTTTATGTTAAAAAAATATTTGTCCCGAATTACTTGTCAATCTATGAAATCAAGGTACAACTAATTAATTTTTTTTTAAATTTCCCTTAAAATTAATTCTTTTCTCTTTAAATATCATATTTAATTAGTACTAGACTGAGTATTCAATATTATTTTTAATTTTTAACATACTTCCTTAGCTTGAGTCATTATATTCATTAGTTCATTAAGAGACATTCATCACATAAAGGACATTAAAGTAATGGTCTTATACAAGACCTAGGGACTCCAAGAAACATCTTCAAAGCCTACTGTGCAATGTCTAAGAAGCGTCCCATACCACCACCTAAACTTCATAGAATTTCTCAAATGCAAGTAGGTATTCCACATGATGAGAATAGGCATAAACTGACAAAGACCATGTTAGCAACTCATGGAATTCGGAGTTCTAACCTACTCCGATGAGGGTGTTCTACTTGCCAAGGGTAGAACTAGGACACATCCCATGTAGGCACATGATTAAGGATTATGAAGGGCTTTTGTGTACTCTAGTCTCATTCTCAAGTAGAGGTACATTGTACTCTAGTCTCATCTCAAGTAGAGATACTTCCCATAACATAATCAATCGGTACTAGCCTTTGTTCTCATAAAGTAATTCACATTAAGGTTCATCTAAATGGGTCCCATATCTAGTTCATGACCCGATTACATTCAACAAACCAAAGCAAGGTCCACTAGGGCATATCTCACTATGGCGACAAGAAGATCATTGCGACTTTCCTAAGGTATGATATGATGCCGTTCCAGCCAATCAACCTTAAGTCCATCACTCATTACATGAAGGATACCATTACGGCTAACTACTTCACGATTTATAACCTTACCACTTGGTTCAAGGTTCCACATAAATGACCTTTGTATAATCATGCAAGGTCTCACCTATTTTCATTTATTCAAGACTAAGACCCTTTAGGTTCCTAAGTCAAGACATCACATATTCACATAAGCATCAAGTAAGGGACACAAGTCAAACAAAACAAGACACCACATACTTCACCTAAACACATATTACTAGACATTCTATAAGCACATACGAATAACCAATATCGTCTTTAAGTCATCCTACACACTATATATCATCATCAACATGACTGTTATAGACTCATATAGCCAAGTAGAAACAACCATGCATCAACCCTAAGACTACACATAGAATCTCGTAGTCATAGTTTACATGATTTCCTAACAACACATACTTTCATATTCCTTCACATATAGATAGATATACTCATATTTCACACAAAACAACTATACAAAACATCATAGTATTTCAAGTAGAGCTGATAAGGCCATGATCATCATATTACATAAAGTAACGACGACAAGGACACATCAATTGCAAGTAAAGCGCATAACACCGCCACCATAAGTGGATCATACCAATCACAACATAATTGAAGTCTAACTAACGTCAAAATAAAGGAATTAGGTCACCATACCCACTCCATCTTACCACTTCGATTTCAAGGCTAAATCATCCAATTCAATATTACAAGGCCCTTATCCAAGGCCATAACCAACAACTCAATACAATTATAATTATAATAAATGAAACTAGGTAAATTTATTACATATTTATCAATCTAATACAACCTAGATATCAATTGAATATAATAATTGCATCATTAGAAAGCCCATATAATATTACATTAGAAATCATAAGCCTTAAGTCAATATAAATTCAATAAGCTTAGCATACAATAGATCTAAGAGTATTCATTACTCAATTAATAAAATTAAAACAGCCTATACAACATACATACATAATCTATACATGAATCAAAAGCACATAACAATCTACACATGAACTCATAAATATCAAAGCATAATCAATTCACCCATATTTTAGTGAAACTTAGAGATTTGAAAGATCAAGGGTTCATTGAGAATTTCATTGGAAAACATTAATAAAACATCAATAACATGACATATTAACGTTTGGAAACAATTTATGCAAGAACCCAAGACTTGGAGTAGAAATTGGACTTCTCCATCTTTTGGAAATCTTTGAAAATCATCTTTGAAATTGGCTCTAAGGTGATAGCAAACCGTAGTTGAGGAACTCCCATACCTTATTTGAAGAATCCAAATCTAATTGAAGAAGAAAATTCATTGAAGACCCATCTTCAAGCTCCATTTTCACTTTGAACTCACATGGAGGTTTTTGGAGAAACTATAGGTGGGGAGGGGTTTTGATTTAGATGTGAGGGTTATAATGAGAGTTTAATGACTTATATACTCTTAAAATACCTATAAACACCTAAAATAAACGTCTTCCTATTTTTAAAAGACTTGGGGTGAATTCCTAACTTCACCCCTAACATTACAGAAAGTTGGCAGAAAACTGCCTCACAGACGACTTGACATCGACGGGGCATCACCACCACGACGGTCTGTCACTGGCCACCATCGTTGGTTACAGTAGCCTTCCAAGGCTTTTCTCTTCACCCATGGACAAGTCCCCCACGATGACACCCTTCAAAGGGGCGTCAACAGGCCCACGAGCCGTCGACTGTTTCGTCGTCTGGGACTACCTGTGACTGTTTTGGTAACAGTTTTGGGTCCTTCCTCAAGGGCCCTTAGATGGTCCTTGGGGATAATTTCCTGGACGTTTCCAATGCAATTAAGATTTTCTATAATTTTAACACCTCTCTCATGAATTTCATACAAAACGAACACATAAAATTCGACGAAACACGCCTAGACGTACAAGGTCACTTCTAGGCATATCTTTCGAACGTCATGGACGTTCTTGGATATTTGACCTCCAAACTTTACGAAACCTTAAACACTGCCTATACAGGCTATATTAACTCAATTAAGAACCATATAAGCTCATGCATCACCCATAAATACATAAAGCCACATATGAGGCACTTAGGTGACTTATCGTCGAACGTCTTGGTTGTCCCTTGACGTTTGACTTCTAATGCACCTAAACTCGTAGCTACTGCCTCTTACCCACATTATTAACCAAATTAGGACCTTATATAACCATTTCAACCACTTTAGGCTCTAGTTTTATATTATATTTTATAAAGAAAATATTATTTTTTATAATAGTTTCTTAAATTTTAATTTTAACTAATACTAATAATTTATTTGTTTTTTGTCAAGATTAAATGTTTTGTCTATGTGGAGTGTGATGTTGAAATTCTTTAAAATAAAACAAAGAGTGTATCACACATACCATGATGAGAGTAGTATAAGAGAGAGAGGTGTGTTTCTTAAACAAAAAAGTGATAGTTTAGGTATGAAACTCAATCTTTCAATAGTTTAGGTATGAAACTAAAATAAAAGATATAGTTTAGGTGTGTTTTTGATACTTATCTCTAAAGTATATAGTAATGGTCTGTTTGGACATGAAATTTAAATTTCTTAAGTTGTATTTTTTTTACAAACATAAAAATCTCAGGATTCGTGATTAAAACTATCAAATTTTATCTGATACAAATTTATTAAATGAACAAAACATATTTCATAAACAAGATATCGAAATATCATACAACGCCACATTGATAAATCACATATCTTCATGTTTCTTTTATAAATAAATATTTGCGATTATAATCTTTCAATTTTACAAAGATCTACTAATCAAAAATAGTAGCTAGTTATTCTTAAATATAACCATTTAACAACTTTTTCGCGCTGAGCATAAGTCTTTTTTTCTTGAAACGTTTAATATGATGGGTTTTGTTTTACAAATATAAATTTATGAATCAAAATTTACATTTTAAAAAGTTCGAAATCCTGATTTGAAATTCCAAATCATACTTTTAGAAGAATTTGAGATTTTAAATCATGACTCATATCCAAATGTAAACTTAGAGTTTCAAAATACAATTAATTAATAAGATTAGTTTAGTCAATATACCCTTAATAAAAGTTACTATAAGATTGTGTCAAGTCTAACATGAATAAAGTAAAACGAAATAGAGGGAGTATCCATTTTGTTTACATTTACTTGTTTACTACACAAAAAATATATTTCACTTTCGCTTGTTCATTTTATCATATAAAAGAATATTTGTTTTTTCATATTTTAATAACATCATTAATTACTTACTTTTCAAAAAAAAAATCAGAATTTAAGACTCAATAAAAGTGAAAATAATTGTTAACTTCAAGAGTGGTTTTCTAACTTCCATAAAATATTGTCCAAACGGATAATATTATGTTTAGATACTCTTTTTGACAAATCTTCTTGAAAAAAGATACCTTGACCACCACATCCATCAGAGCATTAATTGGAAATTTGACTTCAACAAAACCAGCCAATAATTCTACTAAGGTGATGGTCCTATGTTTATTTGCCTGCAAACAAAAAGTACAATCACTTCCTAAATTATTAGGAGAAATATTTAGGGTTCTAGATTAGTTCAAGTGCACTTATTCATATTATACTAAAGCATTTAATAGAAAATAAAATCAGAAAAATTCATTATGCTTTACACGACATGGTATCTAATTTTGGAGTACACACTAAAGATTTATTAGATCTTTATTTGAATGAGATCTAGAAATAGTCTAGTTCATTTTTTATTTTCAAATTAAGAGCAAAAAGAAAAAGTGAAAGGCAAAAGTATATTGAGAGAAGGAGAGGTGGTACTCCTAGACTGGCTGAATTTCATCAAATTAATACGAATTGACTCAATAAATAAGCAAGTTACTATCTCATAAAAAATTATTAAAGTTGAAATAAGTAAAATTGATTTGGGCCAGTATGATCTAATTATTAAAATAAGGAAAAAAAACAGAAGTAGAAATTTTTATAAAATTACTCAATTCATTTTTTTTTTTTAAAAAGACCTAATTTGATTTGAAATGAAATTTAAGAAAAGAATAAGACTTTTAAATTTTGTGGTTCTAAATTAATGTTATGTCAAATGTACTCATTCCGAACTAAAAAAAAGATCATTTTTTAAACGAATATATATACATACATACATACATATATATATATATATATATATATATATACATATATATATATTACATTATCTATGGGGCTTAATATAATATAGAATGCCTTACAGTGTTATTGACGTATAATGATCGACACTGGAGCCTATATAAAGGGCGTCTGAGGGGATATTGAGAAGTAAGGATTGTCTATAGGGCCATGGTATTGTCAGATAGGGGTATATAGATTGGTTGCAACTACACGTAGACATGATATGGTATATAATTTTTTTTTATATTATATTAAAAAAATTGATATCGTAATTTTAGTATTATGATATTTGCTTTTATATATATATATATATATATATATATATATATGCTTAGAAGTTGAAACTTTGACTAGTTTATTTTGATTGAAATGTATTTTAAATGTAATTGAGTAACAAAAGAAGCTCTTTGTACTTTCTTTTAAATATATATTTCTACATATGTAATGTGTTAGTATAATATAACTGAAACTTTTTTTATATAGTCGAAGTCATAATACTCTAGTATACAAGTCTCTATCAGTGAAAATTGAACGAACTATGATTATCGATATACCATACCGCAAAATATCAAAACCAAACTTCTAAATATCGAATCATACCGAATTAAATTGATATTATAATGATATAATAATTTTAAAAATTTGATACCAAAATTACGGTACGGAGATTTCAAATTCCCTCTGACTTCTTGTCAAAGTACTTAGAATGCTTTCATTTATATCAACCTCAGTATTCATAAATTCAAGAGCAGGTAGGTGTACGCAGATTATCTTTGTCCACCAACATGGGTTGTGGTGCACTACTGAGAGTACTTCGCCCTTAACTAGAGTATGGAAAAATTCTATTTGGAGCGTCACACCCGAATGGACCCGGTAGAGTGCGATGGAAATTAGTCAGAGCTCCAATGTGAGCTCCGAACACTAGGTGGGAAAAAAATAGATTATCTTTTCCCCCTCCTTGTTATTATTTTTTCTTACGTACTCATTACATTATTTTATATTATGTCTTGAGCTTAGGGGAGTTGAACTCATGTCTATAGGCCCCGGGTCCTGAGAAATGGTAGATATATTGTTAGGGATGGGTTGAAAGTCATTAATATAAGTATTTAATTAGATTTTTTGTTGCTTTATTTATTATTCTAGAATTGAGTTTATGTTTCAGAGTTTCATAAGCATTAGGTTAAGTTGTAGTTATTAGTTTGGAATAGGATTCATGTCTCCTACTTCGATAAGTATTAGACTTCATATTGATGTAATAATACTCCTATTTCAAGGGACTTTTGATGAATAAATCGGTAAGTCATTTTACAGCAAAGAACAGGAGAATGGTGTTCTCTCTTCCATTAAACTCTAAGGTTTCGGTCTCCCTTTGAAGAGCTGAATAGATTTGAGTTCTCTCTTATAATGACCTCTAAGGTTTTAATCTCCCTTTAATGAGTTGATTTATATATCGCCATGTGAATCGATCCTTCCTTAAAGATTCATAACAATTTGGTATCAGAGCTTAACACAATGAGTGATCACACCAGTTCTCGATTTCAAGGAGAACATTCCGTTACGAAAACAATAATGGACTCTAAAATTGCACTAATTGAACAACGTCTCATCAAAAGAATTGTCCAACTCATCCAAGAATAATTTTCTAGATTGGAATTGACTCCACAAAATCAACAACTAACAAACTTGTGTCAAATAGCGCCCAGATCAACAATTCCCGCTACAAAAGGCAATACACCACCTACGTATAATGGCACCAATAACCCATTATTTGGGCACATTGTTGTGAATATTTTCTTGAAAAAAATAGCATACAACGAGAGCAAACTAGATTGTTGTGGCTGGATGTCACATATTCGGACTAGCACCATTATGGTATTATCAACTTAAACAAGTGAAATGTTCAATTAGTTGGAAAGAATATCAACGATTTGGACCTCATGAAAGTAGCAACCTGATGGGAAAATTAGTCATGCTTCAGCAAATTGATAAAGTCAAAATTTATCAATGTTAACTTTTAGCTAGGGCTGGAATTGGATAAGTTTATACTGATCCAAATTTTTTGGATGATTGCCTCGAAAGTTGAGCTTGAGGACAGTCTCTTTAACGAGAGGGGAGTAATGTTAGGGATGCGCTGGAAGTCATCAATTTGAGTATTTCATTATATTTTTAGTTGCTTTATTATTATTCTAGAATTTTGAGAGTTTCATAAAGTTAGGTTATGTTATAATTATTAGTTCGAAAAAGGGCATAAAATACCCTCAAAGTATTGGAAATGACACAAAATTACCCTCCATCCACCTATTGGCTCCAAAATACCCTTTCCACCCACCTATTGGCTCAAAAACACCCTCGTCATCCAAATTTTTTGGTTCAAAATTGATCACTTATTTAACAGTTTTAAATTTAAACTATTTAAATATTCTTTTTAAATACGTGGCGCTAAACTATTTGTTATAATTTAACTTATTAGTATAATTTATAAATCAATCCACTATCCACCCATTACTAATTAAACCCCTCCAAATTAATAAACCCGTCACATTATTAATGCAACAACAGAAAAGCTACTGCCAATTGAGTGTTTTTAAAAATTTGAGGTAAAAATATCTATAGAAGTAAATTATCATAAATTCAAGTTTCTAAATAAAAATTATCGATAAACTTAAAAGTCTGACTATGTTCATCTTAATTACTCTTACGTCTCTATTATGTGATGTTACTTCATAGGTAAATTTTTTTCAAAATAATATATTAAAGGTTTTAAAACAAATCATAAATATTTATAAAATTATATTTAAAAAAAGTGCATGAATTAATTCGGGATGTATTACTTCTTTACCTTTAATCATAAATTTCTAATTAAATCTTGAAAGAGAATTCTATTGAACTAATTAAATCTTGAAAGAGAATTCTATTGAAAGTGTCCTCCTAAATAAGCGGCTCAACTTAAATTTAATTGGGGCTTCGGTTTGGACTCGAATAATTTTGGATGTCATTTTTCAGGAATCTATAATTTTATCGTGTTTTAGTAGTGTTTATGACAATTTTGATATCATAATTGGATTTTCAATTGGCTGGGATTTAGTTAGTAATGAATGAGTACTGGGTTCGTTTATGAATTATATTAATAAATTAGACTATAACCAATAGTTGAACGCCAAGTATTTTAAAAAATATTTAAAGAGTTTAATTTTTAAAAAAGTAAATGAGTGATCAATTTTGAACTCAAAGGTGGATGGCAAGGGTATTTTGGAGCCAATAGGTAGATGAGAAGGGCATTTTGGAGCCAATAGGTGGATGGAGGGTAATTTTGTACCATTTTCAATATTTCAAGGGTATTTTAGGCTCTTTTCCGTTATTAGTTTGGAATAGAATCTAGGTCTCCTACTTCCACAAGTATTAGACTTCTATTGATGTAATAATACTCTTATTTAAAGGGGATTTTATCAAATAAATCGATAAGTCATTTTTCAGTAAAAAGCAGAAGATGAGAATTCTCTCTCTTCCATTGAACTCTAAGGTTTCAGTCTCCCTTTGAAGTGCTGAAGAGATCAAAGTTCTTTTTTTTAATGAACTCTAAGGTTTCAGCCTCCCTTTATGAGTTGATTTATATATTGCCCTGTGAATAAATCATTCCTTAAAGATTAATAACACATACCTTATTAGTAGTCTAACCGAGTTGAACAGGTTGATCATCTCCACTTCTTCCAAAGTTGTTAGATCAAGAGGTTTCATTGGTCCTTTGTTTTATACCATTGGTAGGTCAGTGTTACAGTAATTTTTGAATTCAAAAGTTAGTTAACAAAGTTACTTAACCATTGTTAAGTTACAATAATCAGTGTAGTTGTAGCTAGTTAGATGTTAGTTGTAACTGAATCTTTTAGATGAAATAATTCACTCAAGTCTTTATAGATAGACTTCTAATCATTAGTTACATTCATGATATCTTTCTAAACTCTCTCTTTCCATTCTTCTTCTTCTTCATTACTAACTATTGTCTCGAGAAACTCCTGAAATAGTACTTTGAGCCTCGAATTCATTGTGAATTTCTAAATTGAGTGACATTGGTATCAAAGCTATTGTATCCTTGACTTAATGGCGAAAGGAACAAACAAAGCTAGTAATTCTCCAATAGAAATGGGGAATTGAAAGAAATGATGTAGAATTTTGCAAAAAAATGGGAACGTTGGCAGTGGAAGTTATAAACCTGAAGAGATTGGATCAAGTGATCATGGAATCGAAGGAACAATTGGTCACTAATCAAGAATCTGAGAGGGTGGAAACTCCTATGGAAGATGTTCCTTCGACTGCAAAAAATTATGATGAAAGAATTCACCACTTTGAAGGGAGAAGACACAGACCCAGGAATCCTACCAGTTACAACACAAATCATTCAAACTTCTCAAGATGATTCCAAATGAAATTCCTCATGTTTATAGGGGAAGATCTGAGATCGTGGCTGTTCAAGATCGAAAAAAATTCTCCATGAAGAATGTAACTGCTGAGGAAAATGTAACACTAGATGCAATGCAACTGGAAGGAGAAGCCATCCAATGAAATCTTTCTTTCATGAGATACAGGTAGTACTTAAAACAACTACTTGGAATGAGTATGTGATGGCTATGGTGGAGATATTTGGGATAGATTTTGATGATCCCATAGAGGAAATAAAGAAGATCAAACAAGTGGGGAGTGTTAAGAAATATCAATCAGTGTTTGAAAGACATCTGACTAGTGTGAATTTTTCATGAGAGAATGCAATCAGTTGATTTATTGGAGGGTTAAAACATGAGGTTAAAACATGATCTGAACATTGCTGTGAAAATCACCAATCCGACTTCTTTTTCACAGATATACATGACTGTAAGAATGCAAGAATCATACTTAACTATTTTGAGACAGCAAATATCTAATCAATCTCAGATGGGTGAAAAAATATTCATGGACAAAAGGATTGGTAACAATAAGCCTCTGTTATCTACGCCTGATACAAATACTGTAGTTTTTCTAAGGTAGTAAATAGAAGAATTTTGATCATAGAGGACATAAATGAAAAAAGGGCTAAGGGGTTATGTTGCTTTTGCAATGAAAAGTACATGCCTGAGCGTAAGTGTAAAAATTCCAAGCAGTTGTATCTGTTGGAAGTGGAAGAATTAGAAGAAGGGTAGGATTCAATGCTGGAACAAAGTGGAGAATTACAAGAGGAACAAAATGAACAACTAGAGTTGGGCCACCCGTGGAACACATGAAGATCTCTATGCATGCGTTAAATGTGTCTTTGGGATTTAGAACTTTGAAGGTGAATGGTAATCACTCAAAAATGGCATTACACATACTAATTGATATACAAAGTTCTCATAACTTCATTGACCCTGATCTGGTCAAGCAATTGGGGTGTGAAGTGAAGTCTATTAAACCTGAGATGGAAGCCGCAACAAATGGTAGCATGCAGGTGGACAAGATGACGTATGTGGCTTGGTTACTACAAGGATCGGAGCTTTCTATTGATTTTCTATTATTACCTTTAGGTTCTTGTGGATTTGTGATGGGTCCGATGGCTATTAACGTTGGGTGATATCAAATTGAATTTCAGAAATTTAACTATGGAGTTTTGGTACAAGGGAAGGAAGCACTTACTCAAAGGGTCTGGCAGTGAAGTATTAACTCCCAGTGTTAGGAAACTGACCAAACACTCTGGAAATCAGTCGCAGCTTTGTATGATTCAAGTAATTCCTCAGGGAAGTGATGAATACAAATGACATCCATTGAAAGTAGGATATGATAAAGATCGTGAAGAAGACCCTACACTACTAGAGATATTGTCAGAATTTTCTGCATTATTTGAAGAACCTGTTGTTTTACCATCTTCTAGAGGTGTATTTGGTCATAGGATATTGTTGCATTCTGGAGCTGAAACTGTGAATAAGAGACCTTATATATATCCTTCACTGAAAAAAGATATTATTGAGGTTCTTGTACAACAAATGTTGGATCAAGGGATCATTCAACCTAGCTACAGTCCTTTTGCATCACCGGTAATATTAGTGGGCAAAAAGGATGGAACCTGGAGACTGTGTAGACTATAGAGACTTGAATAAGTTTACTATGAAGAACAAGTTTCCAATACCTATTGTAGAAGATATATTGGATGAACTAGGAGGATCCAAAATATTTTCTAAAAAGATTTCAGGTCTGGATACCATCAATTAAGAATGCCAAAGGAGTATGTGCCCAAGACTACTTTTAGAACAACACTCGAGACATTTTTAATAATAAGTCATGCCTTTTGGTTTATCAAATGCCCCTGCTACATTTCAAGGTCTGATGAACACTGTGTTCCAGAATTTTCTGAGGAAGCATGTCTTGGTGTTTTTTGATGACATACTAATATATAGTAGAACTATGGAGGAACACACACTACATCAGTCTACTTTTTTATAAATGGTTGAGCATAACCTATTTTCCAAGAAAAGCAAATGTTTCTTTGGTGTCCATATAATTGAATACCTTGGTCACTTTATCACATCAGAAGGTGTTTCAACCGATCCTCAAAAGATCAAAGTTGTGAGGTATTGGCCTGTCCCAACTACTCTTAAGCAATTAAAGGGCTTCTTAGGCTTCATAGGTGTCACGACTCGAGAGCAAGCCCTAGTCGTAATCGGCGTCTTCGACTTCGAAGAGGTATTAGACAAGCCCTTAGCATTCATCATTGCATATAAGATAAAATCAAAACATAAAAATTTAAAACTTTTCAATTGAAGTTCACAATACAAACTAACTTCTCTCACATTACCATCTAGACATAAGAGAATGAAACTTGTGGCTTAGACCTTACATCAATAACAAGTCTTATAGTATGAAATACAACATAGTCTTTCAATAAGAAAGTGAACTAGATTTAGAATCAAAGCATTTCGTCCTCGGACTTGAGGACTATCCAACTTGGGAACAGCAAATCCAAGTTTCTTGAAGAAGTGACTAAAACCACCTCAATAGCACGAAGCTACACTTATGTAGAAAAATAGGAGAAATATGGTTTATTACGAACCACATATATTAAGTATGGAAACTATACAAGTAAAACATTTGAACGTGTACAAAATGAAATTTAGTTAAAAGCATGTTATATTCACTTTAAAAGCCTTTATGCACATTCCAAGGACACATAATCAAGGCCATAAAAACAAGACATATCGATAATCATGAGTAACATCACAATAAATCCATAATTCAACCTTTAATGTTTGAGTCCATTTAATGAATACCTCATAAGACCTTGCCCATAACCACCATTCAAGCCTACTAGTGCAATGTATATGTGAAGCCCTATAACCCCATATACACCAAGCAAACCATCAAGGATATCACAAGCATCATCACTTACTTCATACATCCTCATAACAAGTGAAACCAATATCATTCATAAGAAGTAACACCAACATAACATTATTCAAATCATTCATGCTTAAAGAACCACCCTAGAACTCCTCTTAAGACCCACTTATGCAATGTATAGGTAAAGTCCCATACCCTTACCTACACTAAGTAGCATCCCTTAAGTAGTCCTATCTAGAGTTCATCTTCTTACTTTCCTTTATTCATTTTAACATTTGGGAAATCTTGCCATAACCGACATAAACCATGTGAGCTACATGGAATCTGATGTCATCCCCTCACACTAAAAAGAGGGTGCCCTGCTTGCCAAGGTAGGGCATAACATTCACGATAGCATCTAGGTGGATCCACTAGCTAAGATTACTATGGAGGCACATAGTTAAGGAACTAGAAGGTTGCTACTGGAAACCCTCTTTATGCTAACTAGCTTTGTAATTTCCACCTCATGAGATAATATAGTGTGAATTTCACAACCCAAAGTGCACCCTAGAAATTAGGGCATCCTCAAGTCTCCACATGGAGTGCTCGACCTCCCGGAGGTCTTGCACAAGCCCTTAGACATCATTCATCACATATATAAATGAAAAGTAGTGCGAAGTTAAAACTTTTGACAATAATAGAACAATAATTCAAATCTCTTTTATAGAAACATACGAAAGACTAAGTCTTCATGTAGCCATCTTAGACATATGAATATCTTAGAGTCACAACCCATACATCAATAAAATGGAAAATACCAAAGTCTAATACAGTATCTTTTGAAAAGTAAAGCTAAACATAACTATGTCCTCGAATCGCTTGAGGACATACCCAATTGGCTTGAGAGAATGCTATTTCCAAGCTTCATTTTCAAGATACTCCTTACTTTCCACCTACACCTTTAAAGATAAAACAATATATGGAATTATTACATTGAATGCACTAATTATGATGATATGCAATAAAACCATGCTAAAATGGACATTTACTTTATTACATGTTATGTATGCTCTTTTGAAGAAAACCTCATAAAACAAGTATAAGACCCACTTCTAAGTCAATCTTCACATATAATACATATTCAAGTAATTCACAATATAAAACTATCATCACTTAGAAACTATATAAGCATATAGACCTCCTACCAAAGGTTATCCTAATACTTACTTAAGTAAGACAAGAAGAAACCGCTCATACACCCACTTCAAGCGCACCTAAGTAATCCTTAGGACTACCTAAAGTAATATTATTCCCTTTTCATCACTTAGAATCTATACTCAAGGATACTCTAAGACTCACTTGAGTAAGCCATGAAGAGACTGCCCATACACCCTCTTCAAGCCTACCTAAGAAATCCTCAAAGCTACCCTAGATAAGAATCTTTCTATTCACATGCTTTAACTTAAGTCATCATCATTCATTAGGCCTATTAAGATACAATTAAGAATTTAGAGGACTTCACATAATAGTCTTGGAAGACCTAAGGAACCCTCATCCTAGCATCTTCAAAGCCTACCCGTGCCATGTATAGATAGCGTCTCATTCCACTACCTACACTTTTTAGAACTTCTCCAACAGTATTTTGCATCCCACATGATGAGAATAGGTATTAATCGACATAGACCATACTAGCTAGGTATGGAATCCGATGTCTACCCCTACTCCGAGGAGGGTGTTCTACTAGCTAAGGGTAGAACTAGGAAACATCCCATGTTGGTACATGGTTAAGGAATATCAAGGGTTTCTTGATACTCTAGTCTCATCTTAAGTAGAATCACTACCACAAGCATATTCACTCGGTGTTTTGACTTAGTTCTCATAGAGTAAGTTCAATCACAAGTCATATGAAAAGGTAACACTTCTTAATCTTACCAAACCATAATACCTCTACTAAGGATGGGTCCACTAGGGATGCCACTCAATGGTTATAAGGATAGATCAATGACTTACTTAGAGATGATTTCATGTCGTTCCAGCCAACCTATTTCTAAGTCCATCATTCACTTAAGAAGGATACCATTTTCAACTTCAAGGATTCTATAACCTTCTTTCTATATTGAAGGTTCCAAGTTATTGACTTTCTTTACATGTTCAAGGTTATATATCAATTATTCGTACTCATACATGACAAAGGTGCTTAAACATACTAAGTCAAGAGTTCACATTCACATAACTTGCATGTATCAAGTAGAGGGACATAAGTCTACCAATCAAGACATAACATCATCATCTTATCACACATTCAATAATATTCAAGTACCATATAGGGACAACTAAGTCTACATAACCATATACACTAGCAACACATATAAAGACATCATCATAGTCTATCATAGCCACATATTACCAATTAGAAGAATTCACACTTTAACCTCACATATACATATACACATAACCATACTTCACCTTGATCATTTATACAAGCTATAACACGATAACATCACAATTCACATAATAATGCCGACAAGGCCATGTACATAACAATTATAACATATAAACACTACCACCATAAGTGGACCATACCAATCAACAATTTAATAGCAATTATTCACAATATAGAAGAGGTTCTCACCACCTTTCGATCATAATCATCACCATTCCTTACCCTTTTAAATCAATTCACTTCATAAAGGCTCTTACCAATATCCATATACACAATTCTAAGCCAACAATCAAACCATATCAATGATCCAACAATATGCAATATGAATATCATCAAATTAAGGTAGATTATAAATAATTCTATCATGATCTATACATAATTCAATAGCCCAATACAACCTACACATAAATTCACTAATATCAAGTCATAATCAAATCACCCACATTAGAGCCAAAAATAGGAATTCATGAAAAAACATGGGTTCATGGAGTTTTTTATCTAAAAACATTCAATTAACATCAATTCTATCATAAAACATTGATTTAAATCATTTCATGCAAAAATCCATGGCTAGAAGTCAAAAACAGGAAATTCTATGTTTTGAAAGTCTTTGAAAAACCTTTGGAATTTGGCTCCTTGAAGAAAAGAGGATTAACGATCAAAAACCATACCTTTAATGAAGATTATACACGAAAATTATGAATAATCAATGGATAAATCAAGCTCCTGCCTTCATCCTTGCTCCTAGCTTCAATGGAGTCTAGAGAGTTCTATTTTGATCTTGGGTTTTGATTTTTTAATAATGAATTCTAAACTAGATTTTAGACTTATAAAGTAACTTAAAATACCCAAAAACACTTAAAATAACCGTCCAATACTTTATTTGGATGCTAGGTGAATTTCCCAAAATGTCCCTAGCTTGGTCGAGACACCTATAGAAAATTGCAGGTATCAATCGACGGAACCCATCCACGAGTTGCCGACCAACCAAAGGATCGTCTTGCAGGTCAGTGGTTTTGGTCAGAGACTCCTCAAAGGGGGCTAATATCCCACCACTAAGTGTGTGTCTTGCCCCAATCAATGGGGTGTACACTAGACTATGGTCCGTCATTTGAGCTTATTGATTGAGACTGCTTTTGGCAGTTTTATGCCAAGGTTTGGCTCCTCTTCAAGGACCCTTAGGGTGGTCCTTTGGGATTTGTGCCCGGAAGTTTTAAAACTAAACACGTTCACCTAGATGTTAAGAACCTCTCCTATCAATTTGGAATCCTAACAACACCTAAAGCAAGCAAAGGCACACTAGAACACACTAGCACGTCTAAAGGCTAACCTTTGAACGTCTTGATCGTTATTGGACGTTTCACTTCCAATTTTTTCCAAACTCCTAAAACTGAATTCTAACACTATAATTCATAATTTTTACACCTTATCAACTCATGACATGCCTGTTAGGCTCTAGTTTAACCTAGTTCATTTTTAAGGGTGTTACAGTGAACCTCTCTTCCTTTGTGAATGAACACTTTGCATTGTTTAGTTCACTCGGTGCTAAGATAAATTTCCTTTTTGAAGTGTCTTAAAGTCTTTATTAAATATAAATTCATAGTATAGGTATTACGGGCTTAACCCCTCATATAACATGTACATAGCTCATAGGTTTTAGGATGAGAAAGACATTTCATCACAAACCCAACATCATGTGAGAACACTACTTCATTACATAGTCATAGGATATGCATAGAAATTTACCTTCAATTCCACATAAAAACACACCCACCATCATCTCACAACCATCACATTCATATCATGATAATGCATTTATCAATCTATCATGCATACTTCAAGTAATCAACCTTACTAAAGATAAACCAACAATACTATTATAGCATGTTCATAACCTTGAACGTCTTACCCATGACCTTCAATATACACGTTCAAGATTTCATCCTTAATTAATGATATTCATCTATCAAATAGGTTAACATCACATTAGAATAGTTAATTATACAAGAACAGACCAAATTACTTATAACCTCTAATTATCATTTAACACAATTCAAGAATTAGAGTTAAGAGGAGAAATATTCATGGGTCTTTAGATAATTAGGTCAAAAACCCTAATTAATACTTAAGTTCATTCACAACATTCATATTCAATCATTATTAATCAATTCTTAAACAAATAAGTCGAATTTGAAAGAGACTTACGAAATAGAGTAAACCTAGAAATTAGGAAGAACATTGAAATCAATTTTGAAAGAACCTCTTGGGAAAAGAAGTGTCAAGAGTGAAGAGTTCCCATACCTTTTTAATAATTAAAAATAAACGGAGGAAAGTATTGTTTTTTATCCCTACTCGAAGCTTTGACCTTCTTCTTCAATGGAGTCTTGGGTAGTGAAAGAATCTAGAGAGAAGTGGAAGCTTTTGGGTTTTTGAGTTATACAGTGCAAAATTGTATTTCTTACTTAAAACACTTTAATATACCTAAAATTACTAACCATAACCGTTTTTAAGTGTTAACTAATTAATTAGCTAATTACCAACTACCCCCACCTTAGCTGTGTGGAGACAGTGAACTCATGTGCCATCCACGAGTCCCCGTTCATGGGGCATAGATTGATCCACGGACCGTGCTGGTCACTCGTGGTTTGGGACTAAGGGGTGAAGCCAAGGGTCTTGGTGAGGAGACTCAGTCTCAACTCATGAGACCTTTCTACAGAGCGTGAGTCGATCCACAGACCGTACTGCAGGTTCGTGGTTTGTGACTGAGGGTGAATTTTGTTTTACGAGGGGGGGGGGGCTGGGTGAGGCTTAGTCCTGACTCACGAATCCCATTGGTGGGGTGTGAGTCAATTGAATGCTCGTGGTTTGAGTCTCGTGGATCATGCTGGGTTTTTTTGTTATAGCTTTTAGAACCAAGGGTTGGATTTCCCTCAAGGACCCTTAGCGTGGTCCTTGGGAGTCGTACCCGTACATTTGGACCCTAAACATATTATTTAACATATTTAAACCATATTTTCAAGATTTAGTCTTCATAAGACTCTTGAAACCCCATACAATACCTAAGAACACACTAGATTACTTTTATTAGTTTTTGGACGTCATGGTCGTTTCTTGATGCTTATGCCCTAACACATCCAAATTAAGTTAGTTACACTAGGTTAGGTCTAGAAACACTATTTTGGTCATTTTATACTCATTAGTCATCATGTAAGACTCTATATTAGGTCATTAGAATTATGGGGTATTACATTATCTCCCCTTTGGGAACATTCATATCATAAATGAACCAAAACATTAAGTTCACAATTCATCCTAAGTATTTAATCAAAGGAAGACATTTCAACTCCTATTCACAACATATAATAGTATGAGAAGTAGGAATTACGTCTACCAAATCAAATGTAGTCTATACATCATTTATCATGTTCATAGGAGAAATTTCCTTCTACACATAATGACAACTCAAGATCACAACATAGCTTCAAAATATCAAAAAAAAAATTCACAATTAAGCACACTCATGAATTTCACCTCATAAATCAAGTATGCAATTATCGTTTCAATTAAGAAATTTAAACAAGAGGAAAGTAAAAATCATGAAAAACTTCAAGACATGCACACCACATAAGGAAGATCATCGCAAAACTCATTCAATACACATAACTCTCAATTCACCACAAACTCAAGAGGAACTACTTACCTCCAGTTTGAATAGAAGTAGGAGGGAAAGATGAGAACAGCGAGACATCATATTGGCCCCGGCCTCCCAAGTAGCACTTTCCACTAGGTGGTCCTTCCATAGAACCTTTATGGAAGCTACTTCCTTATCCCTCAACTTCTTCACTTGTCGGTCTACAATCTCAATCGGGACCTCTTCATAGGAAAGGTTAACATCAACTCCTAAGCCTTCTAGAGGAAGGATACACACTGGATCGCCTATGCACCTTTTGACCATTGAAACATGGAAAACCGGATGAACCATAGCCAACTCCATAGGTAATTTTATATCATAGGCAACACCTCCCAGACGTTTCAAAATCTCATATGGACCACATATCGGAGACTAAGTTTCCCCTTTTTACCAAATCTCATCACCCCTTTCATGGGTGATATCTTCAAATAAACCAAATCACCCACCATAAATTCAAGGTCCCTTTTTCTATTGTCTGCATAGGATTTTTGTCAACTTTGGACCGTCTTCAACCTTTCTCTTATAAGTCAAACTTTCTCCACGGACTCATAGGATACTTTGGTACCTATAAGAACAAACTCACCTAACTCAAACCACCCAATTGGAGATCTACATCGTCTCCCATAAAGGGCCTCAAATGGATCCATGTCTATACTTGAGTGGTAGCTATTATTGTAGGCAAATTCGATCAATGGCGGGTTATTCCAATTACCCTCTAAAGTCAATGACACATGACCTCAACATATTTCCTAGGGTTTGGATGGTCCGTTCCGCTAAACCTTTTGTTTGGGATGAAATGCGGTACTAAATTTCACCTTGGTACCTAGTCCCTTGGAATGCCTTCCAAAAATGAGAATTGAATTCGGGAACCCTATCCGAGATGATAGACAAGGGAATCCCATGTATTCTCACAATATCCTTGAGATACAATTAAGCATAATCTTCAGCCGAATATGTAGCCTTGATGGGAATAAAATGGGCTGATTTGGTCAACATATCAATGATGACCCAAATCGAATCATGTTGCCTTCAAGTACGAGGAAAACCCATGACAAAATCAATGTTCATATCCTCCCACTTCCAAGTGGGGATAGCTATATCTTGAGATAAGCTTCCTGGCCTTTGATGTTCTGGTTTAACTTGTTGACAATTTAGACATTTGGCCACAGAATCCGCTATATCTCTTTTGAAACCATCCCACCAATAGATCTCCCGCAAGTCATGGTACATCTTGGTTGCTCCCGGATGAATAGAATATCTCAAACTATGGTCCTCTTCCAAAATTTGTCTCCTTGAGTCATCCACATTCGGGACACACAACCGACCTTGATATCTGAAAACCCCATCTCCCCCTTGGGAGAAAGCCTCAACAAATTTCCCAAGTATGGATTCTTTCAACTCCATCAACACGGGATCAAGTTGTTTCTTAGATTTCACATCAACAATTAAGGAGGATTCGGAGCTATGTTGGACCATGAAACCACCTTTTGGAGATTCTACAAGTCGAACTCCTTACTGGGCCAACCTATGTAAATCACGGACTAACTCCTTCTTCTCATCTTCTACATGGACTACACTACGGCTCAAAACATCCACAACTACATTGTCCTTGCCGAGATGTCACGACCTAAAACCGAGCCGCGACTGGCACCCACACTTACCCTCCTATGTGAGCGAACCAACCAATCTAAACACTAACATTTCAATATAATATCAACAGAAAGTAATGCGGAAGACTTAAACTCATTAACAAAAACCAATTCAATAACTTCTAAAATTCAACATCTATTATTCCCCAAAATCTGGAAGTCATCACCACAAGAACATCTATGATCAAATTACTAAACTAAGAGTATTCTAAGAAGCTAAAATAAACAACAGCTAGTCCATGCCAGAACTTCAAGGCATCAAGACATAGGGAAGAAGATCCAGTCCAAGCTAGAAGCATTAGCTCACCCTGAAATCCGGTGTAATGAAGACTGGCTAGAGTTGCGGTTGAGTTGAAGACGATGGTACGTTTGCTGTACTCCACAAATAACAAGGAAAAACAATTACAAGTAGGGGTCAGTACAAAACACGAGTACTGAGTAG